>NC_083574.1:86952838-86982838 GCF_027579695.1 Neoarius graeffei | reverse complement strand
GTAGTGGGACTGAAATGTAAAGGACAGTGGGATAATCAGGACCAGGTTTCAGTGTGTGTGTGTGTGTGTGTGTGTGTGTGTAGTGGGACTGAAATGTAAAGGACAGTGGGATAATCAGGACCAGGTTTCAGTGTGTGTGTGTGTGTGTGTGTGTGTGTGTGTGTGTGTGTGTGTGTGTAGTGGGACTGAAATGTAAAGGACAGTGGGATAATCAGGACCAGGTTTCAGTGTGTGTGTGTGTGTGTGTGTGTGTGTGTGTAGTGGGACTGAAATGTAAAGGACAGTGGGATAATCAGGACCAGGTTTCAGTGTGTGTGTGTGTGTGTGTGTGTGTGTGTGTGTGTAGTGGGACTGAAATGTAAAGGACAGTGGGATAATCAGGACCAGGTTTCAGTGTGTGTGTGTGTGTGTGTGTGTGTGTGTGTGTGTGTAGTGGGACTGAAATGTAAAGGACAGTGGGATAATCAGGACCAGGTTTCAGTGTGTGTGTGTGTGTGTGTGTGTGTGTGTGTGTGTGTGTGTAGTGGGACTGAAATGTAAAGGACAGTGGGATAATCAGGACCAGGTTTCAGTGTGTGTGTGTGTGTGTGTGTGTGTGTAGTGGGACTGAAATGTAAAGGACAGTAACCCCGGGTGAGAGCTCGTGCTGGTGTGAGATGTGAGATGTGATTGGACGGAACCGGCACGCGAGCGCTCTGATAGTGAATCTGATTGGCTGGAGTGAGCAATGAAAACTCGTGGAATCAGACTCGCAGTGTGACTCCAACACACACACACACGTGAGAGAGAGAGAGAGAGAGAGAGAGAGAGGCGGTACTCAGGGTCCCTCTCCATCATTCATCTCACCTGCATCAGAGCGGAAAAGGATACAAAGTAATTCCCGGGTATTGATTATTGATATTGTGTAGCTCTTTGCACGGACGTGTTGTTGTTGAACTTCCCTGGATCCTGAGCTCTAATAAAGCACTGATGGCTTTCATGGTGAAGCACATGATCGGCGGGCAGCTGAAGGACCTGACGGGCGGATTAACGGAGGAGAAGTCGGATGGAGAGAAAGGCGAAGCGGCCGCTCAAGGCATGACAGAAGAGGAGTATGAGCAATACCAACAGCAGCTGGAGGAGGAGAAGTAAGAAAAGCACACTTTCTCTACACTGACTGCTAGTTTACAGCCCAAAAACTACACATCACACTCATTTATCTTTGCTTTTAGGATTTACTGAGGTGTTTCAGGTGGAAAGTTTGGGGGACACCTTACACACACCCATCTGTCCTGGTTGAACATCTTGTTCCAGATTTATTCCCATGATATAGCTCTCATTCATTCATCCATCCATTCATTCATTCATTCTTGTCTTTTCATTCAGCTACAAGAACACTCATATGTATTGAACTCAGGGTTTTGTTCAGGACATTCGAGTTCTTCCACTCCACTCCAACCTTCTGTCTTCATGGAGCCCACTTTGTGTCCAGTACAGCAGCATCGTCATGCTGGAACATCCTCGAGACTCTTAGTTCTAATTGCCATACTACAGCATCCAAAGACTTTCTACACGATTGTGTGCTTCCAGCTTTGTGGCATCAGTTTGGAAAAGTGTGACGATCAGGTGTGATGATCGGCTGTCCACATACTTTTGGCCACATTGTGCGGAATGACACACAATTAAATGCTATAAGCATTCTCAGAAAAATGCACCCTTACGTGAAAATGTAGATATAGTAGTCGTAGTAGTGTAACATATATATAATTTTTTTTAAATTAAGGTGGATCATTACCTTTTAGACGAAAGCTTTGAAAATAAACTACATGTGAATGTCTTGGTGAAACTATATACCAAGATTTACACTTTGACATGTTGATACAACAATAAGGAATGGTACGTTTTAGTGTGCTCTTAATACCCAAATTTAACTTTAATACCCAGATAATAAATGGGAAGCTTTGGTTGAATGGTTAGAGAAGCAGCTTTGGAACCAAAAGGTTGCCGGTTTGATGCCCTGGACCAACAGGAATGGCTGAAGTGCCCTTGAGCAAGGTACCTAACCCCCTATTGCTCCCCAGACTGCTCTGGGTATCTTATACGTCACTCTGGATAAGAAAATCTGCTAAATAACATTAATGTAATATAAATGCAATAAATAAATCTCCATTTTGGACAATGGTCTCACTTCTGTCTCACTTGTGAGCATATAAACAGAAAAACCTGATTAATTTTGGCCAAAGATGGATAAAGTTAATTTCATGTTTTACTAAGATCTCCTTTACTTTCTAGGGCTCAAGAGACTCCCATGCGATATTCATAGAGATAATATATTTTTTAAACTGTCCAAATCCATATTTATTTTTTTAACCTCTTAAAACGTATTAGACACAAATAACTGCCCTGCCTTTTGCCTCGGAGTAGGAGTGTGCATTTCAGGAAGATGATGAAGCAAGAAGAATGAAAAAAAATTACCATAAAACATATTCAGTGTGTATATATGGTATAGTTGTGTCTTTCTCAGTAAGAGAACAGCAGTTCTCTCATCAAGATCACACTGAGTCCAGCTGGACCTGGAGGTGTTCATCTGAATCCTCAATTTTTAATTTTTCACTTTTCACTGAGCTCCTGTCAGTCTCTATCTAGTAAAATTTATTAATTCGTACAGAAGTCTCTATCGAGCTCTTTGAAAAAAAAATCTCTGAGTAATTTGTGTAAATGATGCTTGACACGGTTCTCATTGTGATTTATCATGGTTCCACTGCCAGATACCAGGTGTTAGTTATTAATAGATGGCTAGAAATGCACTCTTTAACATATGCAAAGTTTGAGCTAATCAGTGCTGAAGTTATTACATTGCATCAGTTATTAAAGTGTTTTTAATAAGCGTTATTAGTTCACTTGGAACGTAAACCCCATCAAAGTCAGTTATACACAGGAACAAGTGGGCCATGCTGGAGCAGAGGCCAATATGGTATGTTATCATTTTCATGGTTTGTTTTACATGAGCTTATTAGTACAGTACTTGCTTAAAGCACAAGTTGTTCTGGACGATCCACAGGGTGACGATAGGGAGTGCTCTCTGCCACCATACCAAATACCTCGCACAAGTCTATCTAGATCAAATGGCTAGCTCCACCTTATTCAAGGTCATTCCAAATCCAAGCAGCTACCTCTCAGATCAAAATAGTTACCTCGCCTGTGTCTGTCCAAATCCAAGTGGCTACCACACTCAAGTCTGTCTATATCTAAGCAGATAATTCACCTGAGAGCAGCCAAATCCAAATAGCTACCTCATTTGAGTCCATCCTAATCCAAACAGCTACCTCATCTGAGTCCGTTCGAATCCAAACATCTACTTCATCTGAGTCTATTCGAATCCAAACAGCTACCTCATCTGAGTCCATCTTAATCCAAGCAGCTACCTCATTTGAGTCCATTTGGATCCAAACATCTACCTCATCTGAGCCCGTTCGAATCCGAACGTCTACCTCATCTGAGCCTGTTCAAATCCAAATATCTATCTCATCTGAGCCTGTTCGAATCCAAACATCTACCTCATCTGAGTATGTTCGAATCCAAACATCTACCTCATCTGAGCCTGTTCAGATCCAAACTTCTACCTCATCTGAGTTTGTTCGAATCCAAACAGCTACCTCATCTGAATCTGTTCGAATCCCAGCAGTTACCTCATCTGAGTCTGTTAGAATCCAAACAGCAACTTCATCTGAGTCCGTTCAAATCCAAACAGCTACCTCATCTGAGTCTGTTAGAATCCAAACAGCAACCTCATCTGAGTCCGTTCAAATCCAAACAGCTACCTCATCTGAGTCCGTTCAAATCCAAACATCTACCTTATCTGAGTCCATCTGAATCCAAGCAGCTACCTCATCTGAGTCCATTCAAATCCAAACAGCAACTTCATCTGAGTCCATTCAAATCCAAACAGCTACCTCATCTGAGTCCGTTCAAATCCAAACATCTACCTTATCTGAGTCCATCTGAATCCAAGCAGCTACCTCATCTGAGTCCATTCAAATCCAAACAGCAGCTTCATCTGAGTCCATTCAAATCCAAACAGCTACCTCATCTGAGTCTGTTCAAATCTAAACATCTACCTTATCTGAGTCCATCTGAATCCAAGCAGCTACCTCATCTGAGTCCGTTCAAATCCAAACAGCAACTTTATCTGAGTCCGTTCGAATCCAAACAGCTACCTCATCTGAGTCTGTTCAAATCCAAACAACTACCTCATCTGAGTCCATTCAAATCCAAGCAGCTACCTCATCTGAGTCTGTTCAAATCCAAGCAGCTACCTCTTCTGGGTCTGTTAGAATCCAAACAGCTTCATCATCTGAGTCCATTCAAATCCAAAAAGCTGCCTCAACTGAGTCCATCCAAATCCCAATAGGAATCTTACCTGAGTCTATCCAAACCAAAAAACCTACCTACCTCACCGTAAGTTACCTCATCTGAGCCTGAAATCCAAACAGTTACCTCACCTGTGTCCATCCAAATCCAAGCAGTTACCTCACCTCAATCTATATAAATCCAAACAGCTACCTTACTCAAGTATGTCCAAAACCAAAAAACTACGTCACCAGAGTCTGCTCAGATTCAAACAGCTTCCTCTTGAGAATCTGTCCAAATCCAAACAGTTACCCCCGTTGAGTCCATCCAAATCCAAATAGCTGCTTTATCCGGGTCTGTACCCTGATTCCTGTGCTGGATCGCTCTATAGGGCTTTAACATGCATCACAACTTTCCATTAAAATCACAGTGAGGCTCGGATTGAGCCAAACAGATTCCCACCTTCCACTGAAGGAAAGAAGAATTTTTCAATCTCCATTCAGGATAAACGTATAAAATAAATAGCAAGTGAAAACCTTTAGTTTTAGCATCTCTATGCTGTTATTTTCTTGATCCTGAATGTGTGATGATTTATCAGATCAGTCGAGCGGCTCTTCTGTCAGAGGGTGACGTGTATGACAGGATTCTGAGTAAGAGCCACTTCATCCTAACACAGTTCAGTTCAGCCTTCTGCGTGTAGAACACGGGGGAGGAGAAAATGAATTATGAACACTAATCATAGATCAGCCCATGCAGGCGTTACCTGACCTTCAGTAAACATCACGCGTGTTGTGGTTTAAGGAGGTCAGAGGATATTGGTTCGGGTTTCTACATGTGAGAGTCATTGACCGACATTTAGTATTTATTAAACTGTAATGTACATAATTTCCCTGTTTTTATATTTATTATTTATTGCTCCTGTAAATCTCACACTTTAGGAGTCATCCGTTCAGAAATACAGATGATTCAAAGGATTAGGAAATAAATCAGTTCACAAGTTTAAAATGAATAAACAAATGTTTTGAGAGTATAAGCTCGGTGTTCACTTTTCACCAAATATTATGATGCGTAAGTTGACAAAAAATGTATAATGATCTTCTAAGTGGAATAAGAATAATCATAATCAACTTTATTTATATTACACATTATATACTGTATATTAAAATGTAGCTCAAAGTGATTTGCAAAGAAAAAAGGCAAATAAAATTATTTAAAAAAACCAGATTTTAAAAGATCAAGGAAGTATTATAAAATGCAGAAAATAAAATTATTATTATTATTATTATTATTATTATTATTATTATTATTATTATTAAGCCATTAAATAAATGAGTAAATAAGATAAAATAGTAGCACCAAATTTAGCAGGGAATTATGGCTGAAAAAAAAGAAATTAAATATTTAATGCAAAATATAAATGGTGAATAAAATAATTGTTGATAGATAGATAGAATAAATATAAAACTACAGAAAAGCTGAAGTAAAAAAATTATATGATTTAATCTGCTTTATAAACCTGAGTAATGCTATTGGCCCTATTTCTAGCTCGTGTCTGCCCCCTAGAGGTCTCTTGGAGTACTACATCATCATAATTATCATGATCATGCTGTAGGACAAAACATCTCCAGGACTAACTATGATTTTTGTTTTCTAAAGCTTGTGTTTGATTAAATGAATGCTATAAGTATTTACTAAGGATTTATCATCTTGTTAGAGTTATTGTACTTCCCAAAAAAAATGGTAAGTTGGATGTTATATAATTTGTACTAATGTACTGTACTAATACTGGTACTAATATGATTTTAATATCATAAATATTATAATTACCAACATAATGTTATGATATGTTGATGAATGTTAGGCAGACACCAATAATTTTAGATAAATAGAGGTTTGGTGATATGGTAATTAATTTTTCACACTCGAATTTGCAATTATATATTTAAAAAAAAACTTACAACAAATCAGGAACACATGCAAAGTGTTCAAAGCAAAAAAAAAAAAAAAAGGCATTGCATTCATAGAACATTTAAAAGTGATTTTATTAGTACTTGATGATTGTGATTTCTTCTAATTGTGGAACCTGGATTGTGGCCAAGTGCATCAGTGAGCAGATGTTTATTGATCGGTTCTCAGAGACAGATTGAAGCTTGATGTGATTTGTTCATGTGTCCAATCCAAGTACTTTCTTTATTACAGACAAACCGTGTGTCCTGCTTTCCTTGTGTTTTCATGTTTGTTCTTTCACTGGAAAACATTAACTGATGCGTCATTACAAAAGTTCTTTCAATGTCTGTATTCCTGCGATTTGATCAGTTTTTCTTTTGATTTTTCTTCCACCTGTTCATATGTTCATTTTTTTTTAAGTTACATTAAATTACGTTAGCGGCATTTAGCAGACACTCTTATCCAGAGCGACATACAACACACCCAGAGCAGCCTGGGGAGCAGTTGGGAGTGAGATGCCTTGCTCAAGGGCACTTCAGCCATTCCTGCTGGTCCAGGGAATCGAACCAGCAACCTTCTGGTCCCAAAGCTGCTTCTCTAAGCATCACTACGTGATATTTACTTTCTTGGATCAAATTGTTCATCTTATTTATCATCCAACCTCTTCATTAAGTTTGCGGACGACGTGACTGTGATGGGTCTCATCAACAATGGCGATGAGACAATCTACAGGAGCGAGGTGAGCCGCTTGGCCATGTGGTGCAAGGACAACGTAGAGAAGACGAAGGAGATTGTTGTGGACTTCAGGAGAGCGCACACCCAGCATGCTCCACTAACTATCGATGGTGCTGCAGTGGAGAGGGTGAGCAGCACCAAGTTTCTGGGTGTGCACATCTCTGAAGACCTGTCCTGGAGCAACAACACCGCATCACTGGCCAAAAAAGCCCAACAGCGTCTGTACTTCCTCCGCAAACTGAGGAGAGCAAGAGCCCCGGCCCCCATCATGCACACATTCTACAGAGGCACCATCGAGAACATCCTGACCAGCTGCATCACCGTGTGGTACGGCGCCTGCACCGTGTCCTGCTGCAAGACTCTGCAGCGCATCGTCAGAGCAGCTGAGAGGATCATTGGTGTCTCTCTCCCTTCTCTTATGGAAATTTATAACTCCCGCCTCACCCGCAAAGCCATCAGGATTGCAGGTGACCCCACCCACCCATCTCACAGCCTCTTCAGCCTGCTGCTGTCGGGGAGGAGACTGCGGAGTCTCTGGGCCAAAACCAGCAGGCTCAAGAACAGTTTCTTTCACCAGGCGGTCAGGAGGCTCAACTCACTCCCTGTTCTGCCCCTCCTTCCCCCTCTGCCCCCTGCCACAGATTCTGCCCGCACACCCCCCTGCCCCCCCTTCAGCATCTGACATCATGTCACCCTCACAGTCTCCCCCCCCCCCCCCCCCCCCAACACACATACTCTCAACATTCATTCGCACACTGAACTCAGGGGCCGCACATTTCACTTTACCTCGCTCATTTGCACTATTCCGCACTACCTCACCATAACAGCTATTAGTTTATTCTTTATACTGCTTATTTCATGTTTACCTGCTATACCTCAAGTGCCCTTGACTTTATTTTATGTCCTTTTGCTCCAATTTATATATATATATATATATATATATATATATATATATATATATATATATATATATATGTGTATGTGTGTGTTTAGTCTATGTCTATTTCTTATCTAGAGTGTTTATACTGTTTATATTGTTTATTTCAATTATTCTATTTGTATTTATTGCATTGCCTGTTTGCACCGTGGGTCAGAGAGGACTGAAATTTCATCTGTGCTGTATGTCGAGCATGTATAGCATAATTGACAATAAAGTTGACTTGACTTGACTTATTCCTGGGCTTTAGACTGTGTAGCAGAAGCACAGTCTTTCTTTCCTTTTATTGAATACTAATTAAAGAACACAATGCTGCTGAATGCTCAATTCTGATTGGTCAGAAGGTTTTTGAGTCATTTTCCATAACAGAAAGCTCTGACTGTAGATCCGGCTGCACGACAAATCAAATCCCAGGTTTATATTAACGCACTTGTTCTGATATGGTCTCATTTCTGTCGTAAGAGCATACATCGTTTTCTGCGAAGAGATGTTTGTTTAACATTAAAGAAGGAGTCTTCAGGGTTAACATTTTGAAACGGTCAGACGCGAAACCGTAACTGTACGTTTTAACGACTGAAGAAAATCTTCAGGCAAGGAGAGTTTGCATTTTGTAATCGTTTGTGTCAATCAATCAGCTGTGGATGAAGGGAATAACTGTTTTTATTCTGTCCACATTCACTGGATATGATTAATCGCGTGCTCTGATTGGCTACTCGACTACTAGGATATCAGCTCATATACCGTGAGTAGAGAAAAACAAAATGGCGGAGCGTGTTGCTGAACCAACTGAGGATGAAATAAAAACTACTTGAAAACAAAACCCCAAAAAATACAAAAAAAAGAAATGAAAGTATTTGATGAATGTAAGGTGTCATTTTTTAAATGATTTTTCAATAATAATAATTATTATTATTATTATTATCACATTTTTCACAAATTGCTCCTGTCATTTCGCCAGTTTGTTTACATCCTAAGCGGAAATGATTTCGTCGGACGTTTTGTATAAAATTTTTATTTTTCAAATTTGCAAAAAATAACAATAAAAATGCTCTGTCAAAATCCAGCGAATGTGGATAGAATAAAACAGTTATTCCACTCAATCTCGTCGTACACGGCTTATAGACAAGTCGGTGCTACGCACCTCGTCAGCTTTCAGCTCATGTACGACTCGATTTCATGGAATAACTGTTAAATAGTTGCCATAGCTGAAGTGATAACAGGAAGCAACTTTGTTCCACTACATTAATGCTGTGTTCACACTTATACTGGTACGATAGTGGTATAACTGTATATCGATACAAAGTATACCGGTACAGTTTAGTGCATCTGTCCACACTAATGAGAAATGTTTGCGGTTTTCTTTCACGGAAGTTGAAATGCGCGTGCGCGAAATGTTTCCGTGGTTACCGAGTAACTTTCTTCCGAGAATATGGCGGATGAAACAACGCGTGTGTGCTTTTTGTTGTCTGTACAGTCTGTATTTCTGGTGGTCGTTTATTCAGTCGAATCGTATAAAACGCGCGAGGCAGTTGAGAAAGAAACAAAGAAAACGAATCTCCCTCTTCCCTTCTCTTCCCCTCCCTTTCTCTCCCTTTTCCCCTCTTCCTCCTTTCTTCCTCCCTCTTTCTCCCCCTTTCTTTGCTCCATGTAGCTCCACGGTCATTTTGAGCCATTTTGACGTTTTATTTACAGCTGGAAAGCACGGGCGTATTGTATTGTATGAATAACCCGGAAGACGTAGGAATGGTTCATTGCGCTTGCGCATTATATTTGTATCGATACAGAACCGCTTCATCTGTCCACACTACAGCGAAGCGCTACAGTACCGGGTGGTTCTCCACTATAGTTGCAAATTGGGATATGGGCCTTGAGCAAACTGATAAGTTCATAAGGCAGAATTCTAGTAGCCAATTTTGGAGTTTTATCAAAGTATCTTCTTATTGCTCGATATGGCAAAATTCAAGGTCAAAGGTCATTTCAAGGTCAAGGTTGCCCTTGTCTCTGTCAGTACACAAACAGGTCTCTGAAATGCCTAATAAATCCATAATCTCTGACCAAAATCAAAATGTAATTGACCCCAATTACAAATCTGGGCCTTATTATAAATAATTCTATTTGAAAATGTATATTTATCACAATAGAACAATAAATATATGTATTAAAAGGGTGCAGCGTTTGTGTACTGACAGCATGTTTGTGTACTGACGTTCAAAAATAAGACAACGAAGTTGATTATTTGAGCAGAACAGTAAAGATCAATCATTCAACCAGGTAGTAAGTAGGGGAAGCTGGAAGTAAAATTAATAGTTTGTAAAAGGTGAGTACGGGGGAGGGGCAAAATCAAATTTTTAACCTCCTAGGGCTTAGCGGTCACATGCGTGGACAGCACTTTATGGAAATTCGGAACAAGAATCCACATATGTGGACATACTTTTTCTCTAAAAGTACATCTTATCAAAAGATGATGCTTAGTTTTTATTCTAATCAGGTTCTAATAAGCCCAAATAGCAAAGAGAAATAAAAAATGCACGTAAAAAAAAACCCAGCTTGGGCCTTAGGAGGTTAAGTCAGTACACAGACACTCTCAGAAATTGACTAGGCCTAATCAGAAAACCTTTAAAGATATCCTGGTAGGATACATGTACTAGGTATAGGCCTATATACTAGTAGGTTGACAAAAGGGATCAAGAGACATCAAACTGTCATCCTATCAAATTGGTCAATACACTAACACAATAGTCAGTACACAAACAGACCCCGGTGTTAGTGTATGGACAAATAGTTCATCATCTGGTCACCAGGGTGCAGATGTGTACAGTGGTGCTTGAAAGTTTGTGAACCCTTTAGAATTTTCTATATTTCTGCATAAATATGACCTAAAACATCATCAGATTTTCCCACAAGTCCTAAAAGTAGATAAAGAGAGCCCAGTTAAAAAATTAGACAAAAATATTATACTTGGTTATTTATTTATTTATTAAGGAAAATGATCCAATATTACATATCTGTGAGTGGCAAAAGTATGTGAACCTCTAGGATTAGCAATTAATTTGAAGGTGAAATCAGAGTCAGGTGTTTTCAATCAATGGGATGACAATCAGGTGTGAGTGGGCACCCTGTTTTATTTAACGAACAGGGATCTATCAAAGTCTGATCTTCACAACACATGTTTGTGGAAGTGTATCATGGCACGAACAAAGGAGATTTCTGATGACCTCAGAAAAAGCGTTGTTGATGCTCATCAGGCTGGAAAAGGTTACAAAACCATCTCTAAAGAGTTTGGACTCCACCAATCCACAGGCAGACAGATTGTGTACAAATGGAGGAAATTCAAGACCATTGTTACCCTCCCCAGGAGTGGTCGACCAACAAAGATCACTCCAAGAGCAAGGCGTGTAATGGTCGACGAGGTCACAAAGGACCCCAGGATAACTTCTAAGCAGCTGAAGGCCTCTCTCACATTGGCTAATGTTAATGTTCATGAGTCCACCATCAGGAGAACACTGAGCAACAATGGTGTGCATGGCAGGCTTGCAAGGAGAAAGCCACTGCTCTCCAAAAAGAACATTGCTGGTCATCTGCAGTTTGCTAAAGATCACGTGGATAAGCCAGAAGGCTATTGGAAAAATGTTTGTGGACGGATGAGACCAAAATAGAACTTTTTGGTTTAAATGAGAAGCGTTATGTTTGGAGAAAGGAAAACACTGCATTCCAGCATAAGAACCTTATCCCATCTGTGAAACATGGTGGTGGTAGTATCATGGTTTGGGCCTGTTTTGCTGCATCTGGGCCAGGACAGGTTGCCATCATTGATGGAACAATGAATTCTGAATTATACCAGCGAATTCTAAAGGAAAATGTCAGGACATCTGTCCATGAACTGAATCTCAAGAGAAGGTGGGTCATGCAGCAAGACAACGACCCTAAGCACACAAGTCGTTCTACCAAAGAATGGTTAAAGAAGAATAAAGTTAATGTTTTGGAATGGCCAAGTCAAAGTCCTGACCTTAATCCAATGGAAATGTTGTGGAAGGACCTGAAGCGAGCAGTTCATGTGAGGAAACCCACCAACATCCCAGAGTTGAAGCTGTTCTGTACGGAGGAATGGGCTAAAATTCCTCCAAGCCGATGTGCAGGACTGATCAACAGTTACCGCAAACGTTTTGTTGCAGTTATTGCTGCACAAGAGGATCACACCAGATACTGAAAGCAAAGGTTCACATACTTTTGCCACTCACAGATATGTAATATTGGATCATTTTCCTCAATAAATAAATGACCAAGTATAATATTTTTGTCTCATTGGTTTAACTGGGTTCTCTTTATCTACTTTTAGGACTTGCGTGAAAATCTGATGATGTTTTAGGCCATATTTATGCAGAAATATAGAAAATTCTAAAGGGTTCACAAACTTTCAAGCACCACTGTAAATGATGCTTGTGCATTGTAGTCTAGTTGAAAGGTCTTCTAACTCACATTCATGGCACAAACATGTTTTCATGACGAAGCTGGGCCTACATCATTCTAGAAGTGTTAGTGTATTGACTGCTATAAATTCTGTTAAAAATTGCCATACAAACCTGAACAATGCTGGAAAACTACCACAATATGAAATTCAATGTTTCCCTCCCTTGAACTTGTGGGATTCCCACAATGCACTGCAGTCATCTCATTAGAATAGTTCTGTCCATTTTCCCCAGGTGTCTCTAGTTAGTACTGTTAGTGTACTGACTTAATTACTTGGGACACCAAAAATCAATTTCTTGGCGGGAAAATTTCTGACTAGTATTGGAAATATTTTCAAAATGTGCTTTTCTTCATGCTGCATGGACAATATTGATCATATTTAAATGGGTGACACAAAATAATAACACCAATAAATATTTTTCAGCAAGAGTTTATTTTCCTTCTGGGATGTATGAGACATGCATTTTGGACCCCCTTGGGTACTTCCAATGAAAAATTCTACCAACACTATTATATTTGGGTGGATAAAATTTAATATCAATTAATTTTTATAATCAATAGGAAGGCATATGAACACAGACACCCTGATTTTATTTAAAGGCCTGGTCTCAGAATACTTGTTAAGTGAGGTGACACCAATTTGCAACTATAGTGAACCACCCTACCGATACTGTACTGGTACGAAACCCATACATTTGTGGGTTTCGTACCGATACAGTTATACCGCTACAGTACCGGTATAGTTGCTAGTGTGGACAGGTGTTGTGGTACGAAAGTAGTTTCGTATCGGTACAAAATCCCTAGTGTGGGCAGGGTATAAATGTGACATGGCATTCTTTGATAAATTGCTAAAGGATGCTTCAGGGTTATAAAAGTATGACCCCAGTATTGTCTGCTTCATGCCAGGCTGTATTACATTACCCTGACACTGATTATTTTTCAGTAGCAAAGTCAAAGTCCTTCCTGCACTATTCATGGTGCATTTGGCAGCACCGATCTCCATTTTGTATCCCTCGGCCTCTCGCTATTACATAGCTAGGGTTACGGTGAGGGGCTAGTCCTCTGGTAACCGCAAGAGTTTGACTCCCCACTCACATCTGTATTGCAGCGTGCCTTGCCAGATGGCAGTAGACACCATTTTTATGATGGTCTTTGGTATGACCCGACCGTGAATAGAACTCATGAGCTCCTGATCAAGAGGCGGACACGCTAACCACTAAGCCACTCGCCAATGACAGCCCATCTACAAATGTTTTATTTCTTACTAACACTACTCCTTGTGTAGCACTCTCATACAAGATGCTTCTGCTCCTAACTAGAGATTGTGTGTGTGTGTTTGACTCAAACCTGTCATTCTTTGCTTGCAGGCAAGAACGAGATGCCAGTTTTGCCCAAAAGAAGGCGGAAAGAGCCACCGTGAGAACTCACTTCAGGGAAAAATACAAACTCCCAAAGGTACAGCAGTGTTCACACACACACACACACACACACACACACACACACACACACACACACACACACACACACACGTGTACAGATCCTATCAGAAACAGCACAGTGTGTTTATCAGTGCTACATATCTCATAGTAAATCTTCATGGCTTTTGTGTGAAGACACTTTATAAAGTGTTGACATTAAAATCTTGGCTGCAATATTGTTCGCGTATCACCTATCCTACGTGTATTACGTCACTCTACCCAATGGAGAATGAGCATTGAATATGGTTTACAATATTGCATGGTGCGGCGGCACGGTGGTGTAGTGGTTAGCGCTGTCGCCTCACAGCAAGAAGGTCCGGGTTCGAGCCCCGTGGCCGGCGAGGGCCTTTCTGTGTGGAGTTTGCATGTTCTCCCCGTGTCCGCGTGGGTTTCCTCCGGGTGCTCCGGTTTCCCCCACAGTCCAAAGACATGCAGGTTAGGTTAACTGGTGACTCTAAATTGACCGTAGGTGTGAATGTGAGTGTGAATGGTTGTCTGTGTCTATGTGTCAGCCCTGTGATGACCTGGCGACTTGTCCAGGGTGTACCCCGCCTTTCGCCCGTAGTCAGCTGGGATAGGCTCCAGCTTGCCTGCGACCCTGTAGAACAGGATAAAGTGGCTAGAGATAATGAGATGAGATGAGATGAGTAACTATAGCAACTATAGCGTGTTAGAACAAGGGCACTGATATACGGTAAACCTCTGATAGTGGGAATTACATTCAGAGCTGGTGTTATGAAAAATGAATCAATTACCTTAATATCAACAGATTTTATTGGACAAACCATACGCCCTGTCTTATAATTTTTTCAAATTTGTACTCGTGTGTGTGTGTGTGTGTGTCAGAACGAGGTGGACGAGACCCAGATCCAGGCTGCGACTCAGGACGTGGAGCTACCAACAGAGCTGGCAAAGATGATCGCAGAGGACAACCAGGAGGAAAAGGACAAGCTCTCGGTGCTCGGGCAGCTGTCTAACATCCAGAACGTGGACATCGACCACCTGAAGGACAAAGCACAGGCCACGCTGGAGGAGCTGAAAAACTCCGCAGAGAAGTGCTCGCTCATGTGAACTTCTCTCTTTCTTCTTTCTCTCGTATAACATTAAAACACCAAGCACACACATTTCTCTTTAATGCCATGCTGAAAAAGAAAAGATCCTCTCTCTCTCTCTCTCTCTCCTATCCACTTTTCTCCCTCTCTCTCCATCCCCTTCTTTTCTTTTCTTTTCTCTTCCTTCCTTTTCGATCACACGTCACTTACTGTACATTGCATTTACAAACAATAGGAGCAAAACTCAATACACTGCCAAGTGTACCAACTGCCAAGTCTGATGCCAAGTCCATGAAAGCTCCCCTACACACACACACACACACACACACACACGGACAGATCTGTACAACACACATGGACTCTCACACACCCCATCCCACATATCCATCCCCCGTCTGTGTGTCAGAGCCGGTTTAACATCTCAGATTTCATCTCATTGCTGTTTGTTTGTGAACATTTTCAGAGCCGGTGGTTTAACTCCACGTTCTGTAAAGTTACTTCTTCAGTATTTTTGCTCGCTGTTCAGATGATGCAAATCATACCAACAAGGTTGCGAGATGTTTCTTGAGTAGAAGCATCCGAGAAAAGGTGTCTTGAGTGTCCAGACCACCACCATTAAACAAAAGCAGCTGCTTTTAAATTCGATATAAAAAAAAATCAGGGATAGAAAATACCGACTGAAGAAGGATTATTGTAATATGATGATCTATGAATAAAAAGATGGCAAGCATTGAAATAAACATGTAATCATAGTCTAGTACGGTATATTGCCAATATATTGCTGTATAACTAGTCTTCGACGTAATAATCAGCTCAATTATGCAAATGTACTGTAAGTGAAATGAACAATATAGTTTCCACCTTAAAGCTAGACCGCCTTTCAGATTTTTCAAGTGTGGGTCATGAAAATAATTTTTTCCGACACCTAATTATTTTTGTTTAGTCGACCGAAAGCTACTGAATTCGAATTACAGACTTCCAATTTTATTTATTTTTTAAATAGAACAATTAATGAATTTAGGGTCATGTGGCCTTAAATTCTCCTGCTTCACCATGACCCACTACAAGATACTACGTCATGCATGACGTGGTGGGCTTTCCCTGTTCGAAGGCATTGTGGGATACAAATTTGAAACAGGAGAGAAAAATGGAGGACGTGAGCGTGCGAATGAAACGTGAAAGACCGACTACAGTAATGGAAAGAAAGCGAGAAGAAAAGATGTTATGTTATATACGAAGGAAAGGAAACGCAGGACCAAACTAATAAATATCGGCGCTCAGCGAGCACCTCGGTGTGATCAGCTGTTCGTTTAGCGACAGAATGATGGAACTGTCAGCGCACGCTCAAAGGTAAACCTGCACACACACACACGGACTTCCTCTGTCTGCTTGACTGCACAAAGCGAGCGATTTCATGCACGTTATTTGCTTTAATCCTCTCAATCCTCTTAAATAACTTCCCAGCCACAGTGATATTTTGTGAGATATTACAGAAATAAACATATATCACAATGACCACATTTCAGAGGGAACTACGGTAAATTTCACCGATTTTATGAAATCAAAAGGCCGTCTAGCTTTAATTATTAAGCAACTTAGAAAATAGCACTTGATCCAACACATCGTATTATTGAGCTTTTTTTTTTATTTTAAATTTATTATTATTTAATGCTCTGACAGGTAGTCAGTTACAGCTTAATGACAAAATGAGATACTAGGCAGGTTTCCATTGCAGTTTTGTGCTACATAAAAGTCCAAAACACGATTGTGAATGATCTGTGTTTCAGAATTGAGTGACATTCTGCGATTAAAGCTGGATTTTCATGTAAACATGGCAACGCATCTCCAGGACATGTTGGTACGGTGGTTTCAATTGCATCCATGTGACTTAAATGCAAAACATCCGTTTCCGTTTTAATTTTTGCAAAAGATTGCTTTGTCGGGGCGGCACGGTGGTGTAGTGGTTAGCACTGTCGCCTCACAGCAAGAAGGTCCGGGTTCGAGCCCCGTGGCCGGCGAGGGCCTTTCTGTGCGGAGTTTGCATGTTCTCCCCGTGTCCGCGTGGGTTTCCTCCGGGTGCTCCGGTTTCCCCCACAGTCCAAAGACATGCAGGTTAGGTTAACTGGTGACTCTAAATTGACCGTAGGTGTGAATGGTTGTCTGTGTCTATGTGTCAGCCCTGTGATGACCTGGCGACTTGTCCAGGGTGTACCCCGCCTTTCACCCGTAGTCAGCTGGGATAGGCTCCAGCTTGCCTGCGACCCTGTAGAACAGGATAAAGCGGCTACAGATAATGAGATGAGATGAGATGAGATTGCTTTGTCGAATAATCTGAAAAAGCACCTCATACGATTGTATAAACGTTTTTGTGATTTTTTTTTTGTTTGTTTTTGAGTTTTTTCGAAATTTACGTTTCCGTTGCTTGTTTTTTCATTCGCAGTTTCAAATTGCGCATTAAGCAGGTTAATGGAACCACGCCTACTATCATGAAACTGTAATGTGTGCACGGGATGTACTTTGATTTGTCAAGTTAATAAAATTATGCCAGTGTTTTGTTCATTTTTTTTGCGCTGTCCTGTAAAGAAAACGTGGCCATGTTTTGATAAGCGTATTAGGTGAAAATATAAATTAAATCCAAACTGCTCTCACTGAATTCAGAACTGAATGCTGAACAACATACTTTTTACAGAATTAAAATGTTTATCCGTTCTTGATATTACAAATCACAGATTAAAGAAATGGCTTAATTTTTAGAAAACGGCCGTAATATTCCGTATGAGGATCACATGGTCCAAAACGGGGCTCGTTAACCAATGAGATCAAAAGTTTTTTCTTAATAACTTTTCTATTTTTCAAGATATTGACATGGAAATTGGCAGCACATAGATGGTTGTATACTGACTACAAAGTTTGAAAAATTAGTAAAAACAAATTATGCAAATAGGTATTTAATTAGTATAAATTATGCTAATTAGGTTTTTACAAAAACTTACATCGGTGCACTCAATAAAAAAGTAATAAAATATTATTTCTAATCCCCTCTTTGTGCGCTGTAGGGCTTTGTATTTCTCAAAAGTAGGGCCTATTAGTGTTTATATGAAAGAATAGAAATGATAATATTCACAGCTTTCAAGTTGAACTTTGAAAAACCTGTCTGATTCACATCCAATAAACAATTCACGTTAACTGAACTGAAATCGACACTCGCGTTTCTGATATCATTCTGACCACTAAGATCACAATATTTTTCATCCAAACAACTGCAGTAATATTCAAAAATAGTTATTTATTTACATGGATCAGTTTGATTTGAAAAAATAAGTAGGTAAAGCTATGAAAACTGACTTAAAAGTCTCCCGTGAATCATAACATCAAAACTAGCTCACGGAAAATTTTGCTGAATCCTTCATCAGAAACAGTGAGAGCGAGAGAACATCCCTATAAAAGTTATCTGATTGATATTGATGAGTAATCCAGTCGGAAACCAATCAGGAGAGAGAGAGAGAGAGAGAGACTGACCACTTTCCCGTGACTCAAAAAGAAAAGCCCCGGCAGTTTCCCAACATCACATGAGCAGAGTTTTTATTCTGTTGTACCAACTTCAACCTGCCGATACTCCCAAAGTACTGAACAGATCTTAACCAGATACACTACCGTTCAAAAGTTTGGGGTCACCCAGACAATTTTATGTTTTCCATGAAAAGTCACACTTTTATTTACCACCATAAGTTGTAAAATGAATAGAAAATATAGTCAAGACATTTTTCTGGCCATTTTGAGCATTTAATCGACCCCACAAATGTGATGCTCCAGAAACTCAATCTGCTCAAAGGAAGGTCAGTTTTATAGCTTCTCTAAAGAGCTCAACTGTTTTCAGCTGTGCTAACATGATTGTACAAGGGTTTTCTAATCATCCATTAGCCTTCTGAGGCAATGAGCAAACACATTGTACCATTAGAACACTGGAGTGAGAGTTGCTGGAAATGGGCCTCTATACACCTATGGAGATATTGCACCAAAAACCACACATTTGCAGCTAGAATAGTCATTTACCACATTAGCAATGTATAGAGTGGATTTCTGATTAGTTTAAAGTGATCTTCATTGAAAAGAACAGTGCTTTTCTTTCAAAAATAAGGACATTTCAAAGTGACCCCAAACTTTTGAACAGTAGTGTACATTTCTTTGGAAAGCAGAGATAAAATTTTTAATGATAGTATTCACGATAGAAAATATTCAAGAGTTAATCAGTGACAGATTTGGAAACTTAGATGAGCGTCTGCATGGACAATTTTGACAGCACGGCCAGCGAGCGTCTGATACGCCTGGTTTTGAAGGATAAGCTGACCTGGCGCTCCTCTGTTACACTTACAGCTCACTAGGTTATTTCATAATTTAATCCATAAAAGAAATTTAATCAAGATAAGTAATGTATTGATTGATTGATTGATTGATTGATTGATTGATTGATTGATTGATTGATTGATTGATTGTGTCATATTTATGTATTTAATATTGGTTAAACTGGCATTCCCTAGTTTTGTTTTATTTTCTGAGTGTATTTACAGCCCAGAATCTCAATTTTAATGTGACATACAGTACGGTTACCTCTGAGTAGCACTTAAGTCTGTAGTTACATCTGAGGTCTGAATACCGATGTGTATAATTTCTGTATTAAATCCTCACTGTGCACACTCAACTCAACTCTGAATACGGCTCAATATAACAATATCGTTTCATTTCTCAGGCTCATCCCCAAACCACCGTATCCTTCTTTGCTCACTGCTCTTTAGGGTGACTTCAGAAAAGCACAGAAGGGTCCTAAGCAGAATCTTAGAGTGTAAATTCATCCTCGGAAACTGCTTTTTTTTAAAAGACCAACGATCGCTAACATTCAGAGAAGCCATGTGACTAAGCAAACATCGTACCCATCTTTAAAGGAGAACTGAAGGCAAATTTTTTATTATCAAAATTCTATTTATCTCATTTTATTAAATATAGGAATGCATTTTTGACAGCTATTTTGTCAAGTTATGAGTGTTTGAAATATGCTCTGTAATACATCAGTCCATATGTCAAAGCGATAGCCGTAAACGAGATTCATTGAGAGACTGTGCGAGACATCGTAGGACGGAAGTAAAACGTACAGCGGAAATCAAAGTGACCGACATCTGCCAATGTTGTCAAAAGACGCGCGCGCCCTCTTTCGAATGCTGATGTAATCAAGCCGGAAGTTTTGTTTGTTTTGATAGTAATCAGAAAAGTTTGAAAAAAGTAGGCGGTAATCGTCATTTAAACTCGTTTTTGTGCAATACTTCGTTTGGAAAACAGTTTTCAAAATGGCGGCACTGACACCTGGCTGACACTTCACGTTTCGAAGTCTCGCACAAGTCTCGTGAAGATCGCGTGGATAAGCGACACCTGCCGTGGACCAAACAAACTAAATTCAACTTGGCTAAAAACCGAATAGGCCGATAAGTATCTCATTTAATTGCAATTAGTTGCCAAAACGAGTCACGATATAAGGTTACTAAAACCGAAAACATAATTGAATAACACAATTAAAAAATAAAGCAAGTAAGATGCAGTTTATAACATTTTAAAGTGTTTTAGATCTATAATAATAATAAGAAGAAGAAGAATATTAATCTATACTTTATTAAAAAGAAATCTGGTTCACAGTCCTGCAGGGTTGAATCACTCCACCGTGAGGACATAACTCTCTAGCTAATTTATTCATTCAGGCTTTTGTGCACTTTTCTGGCCCTGAAATAAGCTCCGCCCCCAGCTGTAAGAAAACTCTTCAGCTCTGCTACGTTTCATTAAAAGGCAACTCTTGAGACATACTAATTTTAACAGAAGATGTGAGTTTGGTTGAGGGGGAAGACGAAGGATTGTCAGTGTTTTGTTTGTGATTGATTGTAATTCCCTTTGCAGGCAGCAGAGTGTGCTACAAATAACAAACTGCTTCTTTAATAATGATGATCTGTTCAATAATCCTGAAACTGAACCGTGTTTGGAAGCTTTTAGACTCAACTGGTGTCCTGGAAACTGTAAGCAATAATGTAGATATGATGCGGTTACATGGAGACGAAACTTGAAAAACGCGTCCAGTCCCTGTGTGTTTATAAAACAGATGGCTTGGTTTGGGCCATTCAGATCCCGACGAATTGTCATTTGACCCTCCCTCGTATGACCTCTGACCTCCCCTACAGTGGTGCTGTCTTGTGCAGGTGATTGTGTATTGTCTAACAGCTACTGTACAACGTGTTGTTCTTTCTGACTGTCCCTCCTTTCATATCACTGTTCTCAATATTCTACATAAAATAATCAAAATGTCTTTTACTGAGCAGCTTGGTTCTCCAAGTTGATAAATATGTGGTTTGCAATAGCACAGATGAAGATATCGTCATTTTTGCCAACATTTGTTTTGCGCTGTGTGCTTTTTTTGTGAGTCGTGCTGTGACAGTTGGTTGAAACAGTTTGTGTAATTGCCATTTTATAAGCACCAGTGCAAATACCTAGTGCCATAGAGCATTGCCAAGAGTCTTAAAATGTGTGTCTTTGTGCGTTTGTAATCTGTAAGGGTGCACTATATTCCTGTATATACAACTATATATAAATACAGAAAGAGGAGAGATGCATGTTAATGTTTTTGTTTGTTTGTTTGTTTGTTTGTTTGTTTGTTTATAATTTGTGACATCAGAGCTTGATTAAATCCAAAAAAACCCCAAAATATTCCTTCGTTTATCTCTTCTGTATAATAATGTGTATTATATAATAATGTATAATAATCACCGTCTCTATATCCCAAATTATGAATTATGTTAATTTTATGATTTTCATTGTTTAAGCTATAATAAACATATTTTTATGACTTGTGTTGTGAATTAATTTATAAACCCAGGCTTTATTTGATATCTGAGATTTTCCGCAGGACTTGCAATACCACGTTTTACCAACAGATGGAGATATTACTTAAAAAACGCAGTCACTAATACATAATGATACAAGTAAAGAGAAACTAGAAACTTTTCTGTTTTGAAGACTTTCCTGTGGTGGAAAACCTGTTACAGTGAGCTGTAACTGGAGATTCCTTCCATGATTGTTAAATAAACATGCCTTGAAGAAACCTTCACTGTGTCAACAATTATAGATTTTTTTTTTGTCATTTATCCTTCGCTTTAGATGATGTAGATCATCCACCATACAAGTCCCTGTGATTGAAACGATAATGTATTAGAACGAGTGTGTTAATAGATACCTGTGACTTACAGATGGAACTACTGTCATAGCTGCTGTTACAGAAAATTAATTAAAACCACTAATGAATTAGATTGTTCAAAAGCACTGTGATATCTCATCTCATCTCATTATCTCGAGCCGCTTTATCCTTCTACAGGGTCGCAGGCAAGCTGGAGCCTATCCCAGCTGACTATGGGCGAAAGGCGGGGTACACCTTGGACAAGTCGCCAGGTCATCACAGGGCTGACACATAGACACAGACAACCATTCACACTCACATTCGCACCTACGGTCAATTTAGAGTCACCAGTTAACCTAACCTGCATGTCTTTGGACTGTGGGGGAAACCGGAGCACCCGGAGGAAACCCACGCGGACACGGGGAGAACATGCAAACTCCGCACAGAAAGGCCACGGGGCTCGAACCCGGACCTTCTTGCTGTGAGGCGACAGCGCTAACCACTACACCACCGTGCCGCCGCACTGTAATATATGGTAGATTATTATACATACAGGACTCTTTTTTGTTGAAATAAAAACGTGTTCTTTTCCCTTCTAGTGGGTTTCATTCATGTGGTTTGATAGCATGCAATATTGTTAGCATATCGCTTATCCTACGTGTATTACATCACTCTACCCAATGGAGAATATGGTTTACGATATTGCATGGTTGTCAAGACGACATGACGTCACATGTCGGAGCTGATGCGAATATTCAATGAGAGAGTTTTCTGCTGTGCATGTGCAGAACCATTTCTTTGCTCTCCAGGAAAGAGAAAGACACGTTGAACATCCGAAAGGCTACCAAAACTTCATTAGATATCCTTCACACATATTTACAAGAGAAAAACTTACTAACGGACATTGAAAAACTGGAAAAGAATCAAGTTGTAGACATAAAACTTCCGCGCTAGTGAGTGACTGTGACAATTTGTAAACAAGCATGGCTGCCAGGTTTGCTTCATTATAAATGAAAGATTTTGAGAGAATTTTGAAAGAGAAAGATGCATTGAATGCCCAAAAGGAACGTGTATGTATAATAATAATAATAATAATAATAATATTGTCTAGCTTTTTTTCATGGTATAACAGATATATTCCATTCAGCTACTCATCTTCGACTCATTCAATATCATGCTAGCTGAATGGAATATATCTGATAGACCCCCCAAAAAAGCCAATATTGTTTAATTATTATACACACAGGCCAATTTTTCCATGGAATAAAAACATATATTCTATTCCCTTCTAGCGAGTTTACTGATGGCATGCAATATTGTTATCATATCGCTTATCCTCCATGTATTACGCCACTCTCTCCAATGGAGAATGAGCGTGCAATATTGTTATAATATTGCACATTGTCAAGACAACACGACGTCACACATCAGAGCTCATGCAAAGATCCAATGACAATACTTTTCTGCTGTGCATGCACACAATCATTTCTTTGTCGGCCGGGAAAGAGAAAAGACGGGGTTAATTCAGTGCTTGGTTTCAGCACAAAATAAACAAACTGAAAACTGAAACTAAAGACGTGCTGAACACCTGAAAGGCTACCAAAACTTCATTAGATATTCTTCACACATATTTACAAGAGAAAAACATACCAACAGACATTGAAAAACTGGAAAAGAGACACGTCAGAGATGTAAAACTTCCGTGCTAGCGAGTGACTGTGACAATTTGTAAACAAACATGGCGGCGAGGTTTACTTTGTTAAAAGCGGAAGATTGAAAGAAACAGACACGCTGAACACCCAAAAGGCTACCAAAACTTCACTGGATGTTCTTCACACGTATTTACAAGAGAAAAACAGACCAACGGACATTGAAAAACTGGAAAAGAGAGCAACAGCGAAAATATTGTCAAAGTTCTACTTGGAGGTGAGGAAAAGTGACGGAGATTTTTACAAGAGGACTTCACTCGTGGACTTCACTCACCAAAGCCCTTTTGCTTTGAACAACTGCAATGTAACAATTAACTACGACCAAAAGTAACTTTGGACTTGAACTGGCTACCTGGATATACCGTAGCTTGTATACAAGTTAGGCTGTTGTTCAGGCTTTTTGGACTTGTACCATTTTTATTGTTAGAGGTTTGTACAGTACATTGGATTGACAGAACATTGAATTACATTCGATCAGAATCAGCATTCAGTATTGGTAAGTTACTGCCCTGTTCTTAACTTTTTGTAAAATCTATAATTGTTCCAATGAATGTGTATGAATAATAATAATAATAATAATGTTTTTTTTTCGTGGTCTATCAGATATATTGATCCTGGGATTGAGATGCTGGCCTTTTCTGCCCCTCAGACCTGCTTGATCCATCCTGGTGCCCTGTGTCTGGTCAGAGTTTTATCGCCCCACTCCTGTGAAGGACGGCCCCATGAGGACAGTTGAGGGTTATACCTGTTAAAACTGTTAATATTATAGTCAGGCTGTCTGTTGTTGCCCAAATGAGGATGGGTTCCCTTTTGAGTCTGGTTCCTCTCGAGGTTTCTTCCTCATGTCGTCTGGGGGAGTTTTTCCTTGCCACCGTCGCCACAGGCTTGCTCATTGGGGATAGATTAGGGATAAAATTAGCTCATGTTTTAAGTCGTTCAAATTCTGTAAAGCTGCTTTGCGACAATGTTTATTGTTAAAAGCGCTGTACAAATAAACTTGATTTGATATATTCCATTCAGCTACTCGTCTTCGACTCATTCTATATCATGCTAGCTGAATAGAATATATCTGATATACCACTCAAAGCCAGCCAATATTATTTAAATATTCACTACATTCCTGAAATCCCACAAAAATTCAGCCAAGTGGATACTGAGCCCCCATGATGAACCTTGGCAGTTGTTTTGATTAATATAGATTTTTACATGTTCTGCTTTGTGTACATTATACACTACCGTTCAAAAGTTTGGGGTCACCCAGACAATTTTATGTTTTCCATGAAAAGTCACACTTTTATTTACCACCATAAGTTGTAAAATGAATAGAAAATATAGTCAAGACATTTTTCTGGCCATTTTGAGCATTTAATCGACCCCACAAATGTGATGCTCCAGAAACTCAATCTGCTCAAAGGAAGGTCAGTTTTATAGCTTCTCTAAAGAGCTCAACTGTTTTCAGCTGTGCTAACATGATTGTACAAGGGTTTTCTAATCATCCATTAGCCTTCTGAGGCAATGAGCAAACACATTGTACCATTAGAACACTGGAGTGAGAGTTGCTGGAAATGGGCCTCTATACACCTATGGAGATATTGCACCAAAAGCCAGACATTTGCAGCTAGAATAGTCATTTACCACATTAGCAATGTATAGAGTGGATTTCTGATTAGTTTAAAGTGATCTTCATTGAAAAGAACAGTGCTTTTCTTTCAAAAATAAGGACATTTCAAAGTGACCCCAAACTTTTGAACGGTAGTGTACATTTATATGACAGCGATTCTGAATGCTTAATTCTGATTGGTCAGAATGTGTTGATTAATTTTCTATAACTTCAGCTCTGACAGTAGCTCCAGCTACAAGGTAAATCACAGGTTAATATGCATGAGCTTGTTTTAATGTTTTTTTTTTCTATACAAACAACTTATACAAGGATTTACATGGCAATGTTCTACATAAAGGGATTGATCTTAACATCAAGAGGGATTTCAAAAAGGGAGGCTGGTAATGTAATGTGATGTGATGTGATAACAAGAACTAAATGTAACAGTAAATCGATAAATACAGTAGTATGCCATTCTTAAATTCTTTTATTGTTGGCAAATTGCTGTGGTATAAAAGGAATAAAACAGTTCAGCGGTGATGTTATCAGAAATTACATCAGATGGCTTTGCTGAATACTCGATTCTGATTGGTCAGAATCATTACAGCACTCCACAGTAACAGACCACTGCTATGACAGTTTTTTTTCAGTTGCTTACACACAAAACCTTTATATATTACGCTATTTCTAAACAACTCCACCTCAAATCAGCAAAACCATAAACTAATTCTCAGCCTTGACACAGTTTTCAATTTAGCTATTCACTTTCTGCAAATCAATACACACAATTCTCTACCTAACACATGAAAATCTAACAGGAAGTAACTTGATTTCCTATTTCAAACACAACCAATCAAAATGCCACACTTATTCATCAGTGCCTCAGACTATGTCCTCATATGTGCAAACAATAACTGCTTTAATGAACACCAACCAATCACTGCCTGTCATAGGCCTATAAACAGGGTAAAGGTCAAGTTATCAGTCTTGAACAATGGATAACAACAATGCAGAGAGAGCCAGGGGAGTCAGAGGAAGGCACAGAGGACGACGAGGAGTTCGGGTTCGTGGAGGACGCTTTGGAAGGGGAGCAGGAAGAGGACGAGGACGAGTTGAAGGAGGAAGGGACGAAGAACCAAGAAGAATAGTCTCTGATGAGATTAGGGCTACGTGATCAATCATGGGTTGACCATGAGAGAGGCTGGACTCAGAGTCCAGCCCAACTTGAGTCAATTTACAGTGGCGGCCATAATTCGAACTTTTCGAAATGAGAACAGGTATGCAACAATCAACAGTACTGTAATGTACATGTACATGTAATAGCCATTCTTGCATAGCTGTAAAATATATGTATACTATTGTAGCTCCAAGCATCCATTTTACTGCACTACACTGTATGAATGGTCACAGGGCAGTACAACCTTGACTTTATACAGCACTCTTACAGTACTACTGTATTTCTGAATTTTCTAGAGTGGAAAGACAACAGCATCATGGAGGACGAGGTCGTATATTTTCACAAGAACAGGAGACCGCAATTGTGAATATGGTTTTGGCAAATAATGCCATTAGAATCTGTGAGATTCAAAATCATATTTTGGAAGACATCACCATATTCAACAATACTGATGTTGTTAGTCTATCTACGATACATCGGGTCCTCCAGAGGAATCAGTTACGGATGAAGCAGCTGTACAGGGTCCCATTTGAAAGGAACTGTGACAGAGTCAAGAACCTGCGGCGGGACTATGTGGAGGTATGTACATAGCACTGCCAGTACATCAGACTTTCACCTGCTGAGACAGACTATTGTATTGTGCATATCCTAATCTATTCTTTTGTCCAATACAGAGAATTTTGGAGATGGATGCCCACCCCATCCTCCATGAATACATTTATGTGGATGAGGTGGGATTCAACCTCACAAAGCCAAGACAGAGGGGGAGAAACATCATTGGACAGAGGGCAATTGTCAATGTCCCAGGCCAACGTGGAGGAAATGTCACCATGTGTGCCGCCATAACGCAGAATGGTGTCCTGCACCACCATGAAACACTTGGCCCCTATAACACTGGTCATATCCTAACATTTCTGGACAATATTCATGGTATTCTTGCTCCAAAGGAAGAGAATCCAGAACAGGCAAGATTTGTGGTTATATGGGATAATGTCAGTTTTCATCGCTCCCAGCTGGTCCAAAATTGGTTTGTCAACCATCCCCATTTTTCTGTTGTCAACCTGCCTCCATATTCACCATTTCTTAACCCGATTGAAGAATTCTTCTCAACATGGCATTGGAAAGTGTATGATCATCATCCCTATGCCCGCCTTACACTTCTCCAGGCAATGGAGGAAGCATGTGGTGACATTGATGCTGCTTCTATCCAAGGTTGGATACGCCAGACAAGACGATTCTTTCCTCGATGTTTGGCAAGAGAAAATATAGCATGCGATGTTGATGAAATATTGTGGCCAGATCCAGCCAGGAGGAGAGACTGATCCTAAATACACACCCAACTTGCTCTCCCCATCAACACACACACACACACACACACACACTTTTTCATACATGTCTATTTTTTGGTTGCTGTATCACCATATGTGGTGGTTGGTGTACTTTGCTTTCTTTTTTTCTTATATGCTGTACAATACTGCATTCACAACAGCACCTGATTTATTCAGAAAATTAAATATTTTTGGTTCCAATATTGCTTGTGTTGACTTCTATTTGCATAATACTGTATTTTCATTCTTGTATAGCAATATATAAAAAAAAACAAAAACAAAAGAGCTTTAGATTTAGAGCAACAGTGTGTAAATGATATACACACGTATGTGATACTATGGGAAATGTGTTTATGATGTGAGACAAATGCTTGCTTTTGAGGTGTGTTTAGAATATTCTGAATACTGTGTTTCATTTCGCAGGAGATAGGGCGCTTTTTGCATTTCGTGTGAGCAATAGTTGGATTTGTGTGTAAAGTTTTGAGAAAAAGACACAGAGCTTTGAAAATGTGTGTAAGCAGTTGAAAAAAAACTGTATGCACTGTAGATGATGATATGTTCAAACTCTTTGCAATTTTACACTGTCGAACTCATCTCATCTCATTATCTCTAGCTGCTTTATCCTTCTACAGGGTTGCAGGCAAGCTGGAGCCTATCCCAGCTGACTACGGGCGAAAGGCGGGGTACACCCTGGACAAGTCGCCAGGTCATCACAGGGCTGACACATAGACACAGACAACCATTCACGCTCACATTCACACCTACGGTCAATTTAGAGTCACCAGTTAACCTAACCTGCATGTCTTTGGACTGTGGGGGAAACCGGAGCACCCGGAGGAAACCCACGCGGACACGGGGAGAACATGCAAACTCCACACAGAAAGGCCCTCGCCGGCCACGGGGCTCGAACCCAGGACCTTCTTGCTGTGAGGCGACAGCGCTAACCACTACACCACCGTGCCGCCCACTGTCGAACTCCTTTCTGATATTGCTCCACTATTTGTCGGCGCAGAATTAGGGGGATTGGTGATCCTCTTCCCATCTTTACTTCTGAGAGCCGCTGCCACTCCAAGATGCTCTTTTTATACCCAGTCATGTTAATGGCCTATTGCCAATTGACCTAATGAGTTGCAATTTGGTCCTCCAGCTGTTCCTTTTTTGTACCTTTAACTTTTCCAGCCTCTTATTGCCCCTGTCCCAACTTTTTTGAGATGTGTTGCTGTCATGAAATTTCAAATGAGCCAATATTTGGCATGAAATTTCAAAATATTCTCACTTTCGACATTTGATATGTTGTCTATGTTCTACTGTGAATACAATATCAGTTTTTGAGATTTGTAAATTATTGCATTCCGTTTTTATTTACAATTTGTACTTTGTCCCAACTTTTTTGGATTTGTGTGTAAAGTTTTGAGAAAAAGACACAGAGCTTTGAAAATGTGTGAAAGCAGTTGAAAATAACTGTAATCACAGACTGTTGCTATGGACACAGTCTGGAGGACCACGCCCAATCATACCAATGCCACCGTCGTCACAGGCTTGCTCATTGGGGATAGATTAGGCATAAATTAGCTCATGTTTTAAGTCGTTCAAATTCTGTAAAGCTGCTTTGCGACAATGTTTATTGTTAAAAGCGCTATACAAATAAACTTGACTTGACTTGACTTGACCAATCCGCAGAAAGAAGTCCAGCAAATTTTGCTGCTCAAGTAATTATTAAATTAAAAATGTTCGCTAATTTATAGCAAAAATAAATAAATTAATAAATAAATCTTCCGTCAGAAAAACACTACGAAATATTTTTTCTTATACTGTACTAACTTTAATATTCAGCTTAGCGTGAATTCTAATGCTAAGTAGGCTAATCTTATGAAGGCTACAGAGTTTATGTTGACGCTGCTCCAGCTGTAGAATCTAACGGAATATTTTTAACATAAGCAATAAAATCGTTTTAAAATCAAGATTTTGTGTCAAATTATGGATCGTAATTAGTGTGATAGCATACAGCGAGCTTGTCGTTATTGTGAAATAAACCTC
>NC_083574.1:86765338-86945338 GCF_027579695.1 Neoarius graeffei | reverse complement strand
GCTTTCAGGATCAAGTTGTTAAATTAAGTGGAGAGGCTCTTCACAGACTAATAAATATCCCCCCTCTTCTCACTGTCTATTCTCTCTCTTTCTCTCTCGCTGTCTCACTCTCCATCTGTCTGTCTCGCTTTAGCTCAATGAATCATCCCCTGTGGTGACCCCTTTCCTCTCGCTCTCTCTCCTTTCTCTTTTTCTCCTTCCCTCCCCCAAACCTAGAGGAAATACTTGATTCTCTCTCTCTCTCTCTCTCTCTCTCTGATCTGACTTGGGCTTTTGTTTCTGGTCTAAAGTGGATTTCTGTTGCACAACTGTCTTATAAGAAGCCATTTTCTGTTTTGCTTGTGATTTGTAAAAAAAAATATATATATATATCGACGTGTTACGGTTATGCTTTAATTTAAAAGCAGTAGTGTCTCAGAGTTGGCTTGTAAAGTTTCTAAGTGCTGAGTTTTTAGGTTTGTTTTGACGAATGAACGATATCTCACACATCTGCTTGTAGTCTTCAGAAGGACAAAAGGTTTATTTTTGATCCAAAATGCTTCGGTTTAAAGTGAATGTAATGCCCGTAAACCACACTTTTTTTTCCCATTGTACAAAGCAACAATCGTCATGTTAATCGATCATGTGTTTTCGAACCATAGCTGATCCAAAAGGCCATAAATTAACGGAAAATCAATAAAATCAGCCGATTTTCACGGAATCTGCCGAGACTGATCCAGAAGATCCCGAAAGGGTGCGTGACATCACACGTGTAACAATCCAGGTATCGATTTAATTCCCGTGCACAGCAGTAGTGGTTAGAACAGTCTCGATACGGAATCACGTTTTGGAGAGAAGTCTGATGGTGATTGGGATTCTTATATGTCGGACGAAGGAGTAGATGATTATCAAGGATATTCTGGAGAAAATGGTTATCTTTTCGAGCCCCCTAGACGAGAAACGGATACCAGTTCACGACAGTCCCGTTCACCACCGATAGTGCACCACCAGCCAGAGAGAATTAGAAACACAGATTGGTTTGTGGATATTTTTTCTAAGCTGGTCGCTGCAAAATACAGGGGAAATATTTACTCGTACCTCAATAAATACAGAAATATAATCTTTAAAACATACACTTGTTCAGGGTAATTATTGAAAGAAAATGTGAAGTGGGCGATAATAACGGAATCCATTAGACAAACTGTCCAAATGTCAGATCAAATGTCATTTATTCATTCAATAAATGGGTTTATTTTTGCTCCAGTGATTCCCATGTGGGGTGGCACGGTGGTGTAGTGGTTAGCGCTGTCGCCTCACAGCAAGAAGGTCCGGGTTCGAGCCCCGTGGCCGACGAGGGCCTTTCTGTGTGGAGTTTGCATGTTCTCCCCGTGTCCACGTGGGTTTCCTCCGGGTGCTCCGGTTTCCCCCACAGTCCAAAGACATGCAGGTTAGGTTAACTGGTGACTCTAAATTGACCGTAGGTGTGAATGTGAGTGTGAATGGTTGTCTGTGTCTATGTGTCAGCCCTGTGATGACCTGGCGACTTGTCCAGGGTGTACCCCGCCTTTCGCCCGTAGTCAGCTGGGAGAGGCTCCAGCTCGCCTGCGACCCTGTAGGACAGAATAAAGCGGCTACAGATGATGAGATGAGATGAGAGATTCCCATGTGGTCGTTCTGGTGGTGATGAACACTTGATGAATCAGATTTATAATTAGTAGCCGACATGAAATCTGCCTGCTTCGTTTGCACAAACCTCACCCACTGTCACGTTAGTATCATTTCTCGGAAATTTGTGAACCGAATGTCCTGGTGTTTACAGATTTCATCATCCAAACACAAATGTAGCGCTTTCACGTCATTATTTTTGTAAGATTCCATGAACAATATCCAATTTCAGTGAGTAAACAAGCACGGAGTCAGATGAACTGAAATGACCCAGATAATAAGGGTTTCACGTGTGATGTCATGTGAGATTAGCCCTGAGGCAAGGCTGCCTTTTTCCGGAATTCGGATGCCACAATTTATCGATAGTTTTGTGCTTGATATTAAAATAACAAATAATTAATATTATTTTTTTCCCCTGCTTTATTCATTCATTTCAGTCATTACTAATGATATATATTCATTTTAAAGCATTGCAATAAGGCATTACATTCACTTTAACACATCAGTCTGTTATATATATATATTTTTTTTAATTCCGAAATTTTGAAGCTTCTTGTTGTCATGTGCATTTAAATTGAGAAATTCATTAGGTGCTTTAACATTTATAGTTTGAATATTGTTGAAATTTGATAAATTGCCATAAAGGTTCTATGTACAGAAAGAAAGCGATATATTTATGTCATGAAAATGTGATTGTGATGTAATAAATTTTTATGTGAGATGTTTGTGTAATTGGCTGTGCAGCTGGTTTGTAGAATACAGTGGTGATTGAAAGTTTGTGAACCCTTTAGAATTGTCTATATTTATGCATAAATATGACCGAAAACATCACCAGATTTTCACACAAGTCCTAAAAGTAGATAAAGAGAACCCAGTTAAACAAACGAGACAAAAATATTATACTCAGTCATTTATTTATTGAGGAAAATAATCCGATATTACATATCTGTGAGTGGCAAAAGTATGTGAACCTTTGCTTTCAGTATCTGGTGTGACCCCCTTGTGCAGCAATAACTGCAACTAAACGTTTCCGGTAACTGTTGCTCAGTCCTGCACACCGGCTTGGAGGAATTTTATCCCGTTCCTCCGTACAGAACAGCTTCAACTCTGGGATGTTGGTGGGTTTCCTCACATGAACTGCTCGCTTCAGGTCCTTCCACAACATTTCGATTAGATTAAGGTCAGGACTTTGATTTGGCCATTCCAAAACATTAACTTTATTCTTCTTTAGGCCTGCTCATCAGGCTGGAGAAGGTTACAAAACCATTTCTAAAGAGTTTGGACTCCACCAATCCACAGTCAGACAGACTGTGTACAATGGTAATGGTTAAAACCGCTTAGACACAACAATGCAGTGTTTAATGAAGGCAAAAGTAAACAATACGGTGGAGCTGACCCCAGGTATCACCCATAATGCATTGCGGTAGGTAAACAAACAATGACATAGTTATGGGTTAGGGTTATTGGTGGCTCTAAATTGACCATAGGTGTGAATGTGAGTGTGAATGTTTGTTTGTCTCTGTGTGTCAGCCCTGTGATGATCTAGCGACTTGTCCAGGGTGTACCCCGCCTTTCGCCCATAGTCAGCTGGGATAGACTCCAGCTTGCCCGCGACCCTGCACAGGATAGGCGGTTATGGATAATGGATGGATGGATGGATGGATGGATATTTCAACATCGAAACTGATTATATAGCCCAATATAGTTTTTTGTACTGTTATCAGCAGTGGATTGTGGGATATGTGAAAGGGGTGAATAATGAAACGTTTCTATCCCGAAGGCCATGCTTTCTTCCAGGATGACTCCGCCCGCATGATGGCTGAAAAAGATTTCAATCATACTCTATGGCCTTCACACTCACTCAATCTAAACACACTCGAACACCTGTGGAAGATTTTGGAATGACGCTTTCCATCACCGCTCTCAAAACACGAGGAAAAACAACTGAGTTCAACAGATGTGTAGAATCTACAGCAAGGCACGTCAAAGCTCTCCTAGTGGCTCATATTATTACTCCAATGCCTTACTTGATTTTTTTTCCTCCTTTAATTTATTACCTGTCTCTATGTATGTATGTGTCGGTGTCATGTTTGCAGCAGGCTAAGTGATGAAGCGTGCAATACACACATGGCAATTTTGCAGTAAAAACAACTGTGCAGAAACATCTCCGTCTCTCTTCCCCTTACCCTCACCCCCTCCAGCCTACTTCTGGGAACAAAATCAAAACAAACAAAAGCAAGAGAGCTATTCTCACTCACGACCTGGGCCTTGGTGTCTCATTTATCTTGATGCTGGGACAGACCAATATTTCACTCTTCCCCATACACACACACAGCTGTAGAGACTCTGAGAAATGGCCGTTTCGGATTTTAGTGTCTCGTGGGAACAATGTCCTATTCATGATGGCGATGTCAGCGTAAGATGGATACTGTGTGTGGAGGGAGACAAGGTTTTCCCCATTCCAAGGTTTAACCCTTTGAGCTTTCTCTTCTGGAGGACGTTGTAGCCCGTATGCTAAGTGAAGCCGATTATGACTACAGTGCTGCCTTTTGTGTGTGACAGAATGAGTGGGTCACTGGAGAATATGACCGTGAAGGAGAGTGTAGAAGCAGTGTGAGACTGATAGAAGTATAAACACATGTTCTGGATGCAATTTCCATGCATTTGAGAAGAAGAAAGACTTTTGAAAACTGTTGCAAAGATAAAACGAGTGCTCTGAGAGCACAATATCCCCTGCTGGTAACTAGGCCAATTACTCTGGTAAAATGTGACTGAACTGAACGGAATTGCAATATAATCCTGCCAAGTTTTGTGAAATTCCTCCAAAAATTGTAAGAGGAGTTGATTTCAGAAGGTGAGCACCCTTCCTGGGATGGACATCGCCACGACATAATCCCCCTTCGGGCCTTTCGGCCAGTGGGGGATAATAAAAATTGTGAGGGAAGTTGATTTCAGAAAACAAGCACACCTTGATGAAATTGCCAAAGTACAAGTTTGTTAATAATCAAGGGCATAACTCTGGTAAAATCTGCCCAAATTAAACGAAATTTCAATATGTGTATAATGGTCATATAACAAAGCCTTTTGCCAAGTTCGATGAAATTCCTCCACAGATTGTGACAGGAGTTGATTTCAGAAGGAAAACACACTCATGAAATTGTCAAAGTATAATTTTGTTAATCAAGGGCTGTAACTCTGGTAAAATGTGACCGAACTGAATGCAATTGCAATATGCGTATTACCGACAAATAACAAAGAATGCTGCCAAGTTTGGTGAAATTCCTCCAAAAACTGTGAGAGGAGTTGATTTCAGAAGCTGAGCACCCTTCCTGGGACGGACGGACATCGCCACAACATAATCCCCCTTTGGGCCTTTTGGGTAAAATCTGACCAAATTAAATGAAATTTCAGTCTGCATATAACTGTCATATAACAAAGCCTTTTGCCAAGTTTGGTGAAATTCCTCCACAAATTGTGAGAGGAGTTAATTTCAGAAGAACGTACACCCTCATGAAATTGTCAAAGTACAAGTTATTTAATCAAGGGTCAAAACTCTGGTCAAGGGGTGTCGTGGCTCAGGTGGATAAGGCGCCATACCATAAATCCGGGCGACCCGGGTTCGATTCCAGCCTGAGGTCATTTCCCGATCCCTCCCCGTCTCTCTCCTGCTCATTTCCTGTCTCTACACTGTCCTATTCAATAATAAAGGTGAAAAAAAAAAGCCCAAAAAAATATCTTTAAAAAAAAAAAACTCTGGTCAAATTTTCACAAATGAAATTAAATCGCAATCTGCGTATTACCGTCATATAATGATGCCTTTTACCAAGTTTGGTGAAATTTCCTCCAAAAATTATGAGTTGATTTCAGAAGGAAAACACACACTCATGAAATTGTCAAAGTATAATTTTGTTAATCAACGGCTGTAATTCTGGTAAAATGTGACCGAATTGAACAAAATTACAATATGTGCATTAGCGACATATAATAAAGAATCCTGCCAAGTTTGGTGAAATTCCTCCAAAAATTGTGAGAGGAGTTGATTTCAGAAGGTGAGCACCCTTCCCGGGATGGACAGATGGAGGGATGGACATCACCATGACATTTGGGCCTTTCGGCCAGTGGGGGATAATAAAAACTGGGAGAAAGAGAAAGAAAGAGAAAAGTGACTTCCCCTTTCCCCCACTCCCAAGGACGACCAGTGTCATAGCTGATTGCAGTCCAAAACACAACTGGTTTATTTCAACACAGGTAAAATTAGCATCAGGGTGAGCACGGCCCAAAACAATCTATTTAAATGACCACTAACTTACCTGGACAATAAAATAAAACAATAAAATCCAGGGATCTTACCTAACTCCCGAACACAAACAGGAGAAAACAGAGTGCAACAAGCAGGGCTTCTCACCCCTACAGTTACCGCCACTGCTTTTAGAGAATTATTTACGCTATTTACAACTCAAACACTTTAACCAGTCAACAACACAACAAGGCACGGACGGTCCATTTGGGAGTCACGAGAAAGTGAAGCGCATCCATCTTCTCCAGGAAGCATTTTAAAGCAGGTGCCATCAACCATAGTCCAATCAGCTGCCCCACCTCCAACTAAACATCCTTAAAGAAAAACCACAGGAGCAGATAAAAAGCGCCCCCTTCAGGTACAGAGGAAAGGAGAACAGCAACAACAGAAATAAATCAATATTAATACAGATTATGACCCAGGGTCATAACAATACTAAGATGCACCTTATATCGTATAGGAGACGGGTGTCAAATATATAACCCACAGGCCCAATAAAGGTTTTAATTCAGCCCACCGGACAATTTTCGAGTCAGTGTTCGGAAATAAAATCGCTTTGTGGACTATAATTGAACTGAAAGATTGGGAACGCATTCAGCGTTATTAAATGTGACTCAGAAGTGGGAAGTCAGAACTCAGAACCTCCATATGTTTGGGTTACAAAGTGGGGAATAAACCATGGCTGCCTCTGTGTTCAACAAGTTAACCAGCTACCTGTAATGAGTGACATATTTAAATAATATTGGCTGGCGTTGAGTGGTATATCAGATATATTCCATTCAGCTAGCACGATATGGAATGAGTCAAAGATGAGTAGCTGGATGGAATATATCTGATAGACCACAAAAAAAGCCAGACAATATTATTATCTCATTCTCATCTCATTATCTCTAGCCACTTTATCCTGTTCTACAGGGTCGCAGGCAAGCTGGAGCCTATCCCAGCTGACTACGGGCGAAAGGCGGGGTACACCCTGGACAAGTCGCCAGGTCATCACAGGGCTGACACATAGACACAGACAACCATTCACACTCACATTCACACCTACGGTCAATTTAGAGTCACCAGTTAACCTAACCTGCATGTCTTTGGACTGTGGGGGAAACCGGAGCACCCGGAGGAAACCCACGCGGACACGGGGAGAACATACAAACTCCGCACAGAAAGGCCCTCGCCGGCCACGGGGCTCGAACCCGGACCTTCTTGCTGTGAGGCGACAGCGCTAACCACTACACCACCGTGCCGCCCTAATATTATTATTATACACACATTCCTTTCGGGTGTTCCTTTCTCTTTCAAAATTCTCTCAAAATTTTCCGTATTTAACAAAGCAAACCTGGTGGCCATGTTTGTTTACAAGCTGTCACAATCACTCGCTAGCGCGGAAGTTTTACGTCTCCGACGTGTCTCTTTTCCAGTTTTTCGATGTCCGTTGATTTGCTTTTCTCTTGTAAATATGTGTGAAGAATATCTAACAAAGTTTTGGGATTCGGATGTTCAACACATCTTTCTCTTTACCAGCAAACAAAGAAATGCTTCTGTGCATGTGCAACACAAAACTCTCTCATTGAATATTCGCATCAGCTCCGACGTGTGACGTCATGTTGTCTTGACAGCCATGCAATATCGTAAACCATATTCAACACTCATTGTCCGTTGGGTAGAGTGACGTAATACATGTAGGATAAGCGATATGCTAACAATATTGCATGCTGTCAATCCAAATGAATGAAACCCACTAGAAGAGAATAGAACACAATTTTATTAAATCAAAAAAGTGTCCTGTATGTCTAGTAGTGAGTGATATACAGTGCTGAGCGTAAATGAGTGCACCCCCTTTGAAAAGTAACATTTTAAACAATGTCTCAATGAACACAAACAATTTCCAAAATGTTGACAAGACAAAGTTTAATATAACATCTGTTTAACTTATAACGTGAAAGTAAGGTTAATAATATAACTTAGATTACACATTTTTCAGTTTTACTCAAATTAGGGTGGTGCAAAAATGAGTACACCCCACAACAAAAACTACTACATCTAGTACTTTGTATGGCCTCCATGATTTTTAATGACTGCACCAAGTCTTCTAGGCATGGAATGAACAAGTTGGCAACATTTTGCAACATCAATCTTTTTCCATTCTTCAACAACGACCTCTTTTAGTGACTGGATGCTGGATGGAGAGCGATGCTCAACTTGTCTCTTCAGAATTCCCCATAGATGTTCGATTGGGTTCAGATCAGGAGACGTACTTGGCCACTGAATCACTTTCACCCTGTTCTTCTTCAGAAATCCAACAGTGGCCTTCAATGTGTGTTTAGGATCATTGTCATGTTGGAAAAGTGCACGACGACCAAGAGCACGGAGTGATGGTAGCATCTTCTCTTCGCTGAGCACTGTAGCTGTAAAGAGCAGCCATGACCTGAAGGTTAGAGAAGCCTTGGGCTCAAAGGGTTGTTGGTTCAATTCCCGGGATCAGCAGGAAAAATGTGAGAGGAGTTGAGTGAATGAACAGCACTTTCCCCTCCCTCAGTATCATGGCTGAAGTGTCCTTGAGCAAGGCACCGAACCCCCGACTGCTCCCCAGGTGCTGTTATAGAGCTGCCCACTGCTCTGGGTATATGTGTGTACGTGTGTGAGCTCATTGCTCACTTGTATGCGTGTGTTCACTGCCCCAGATGGATTGTGCAAAGGAGGAATTTCGCTGTGCTTGAGTGTACGTGTGACAAATAAAGGCTTCTTAAAATATGTATTTATATCCTCAAAACACTGAACTGGAAAAGTCAGTGGAAATCAAATTTACGAGCAAATACTTTTTTATTCAGCACAAGTCATTTAAAAGTAAAGAACTGCTCCTGTTTACTGTTAATGCTCTGAGCAGCAGAGGTGGACGAAGTACCCAACTTCATTACTTAAGTCAAAGTACAGATCCCGCTGGTCAAATGTTACTCTGATACAAGTGAAAGTTGTCCAGTCAAATTTTTACTTAAGTTAAAGTACTTGCTTTTAAAAATACTTAAGTATTAAAAGTACATTTTCTGTCAACGCATCATTGTATTATTGCCACAATGCTCACAAAACCTAACGCCTCTGAAACAACCGACTGGATTTACTGACTAACTTGTAGAACCTGTATAATAAACACCTGGTAGAACGTTACAAAATGAAACACAACTGAACTGAAAAAGAGCCGTTGTTATTTTTATTTATTTTATTTTTAATTGTAACACTCCTCCCCATCCCCACAAAGCAGCATGATAGTGTTCTGACCCAGCTCTGGCACACATGTATATGTTAATCAGAAAGACAGTGGAGGGCGGTACGGTGGTGTAGTGGTTAGCGCTGTCGCCTCACAGCAAGAAGGTCTGGGTTCGAGCCCCGTGGCTGGCGAGGGCCTTTCTGTGTGGAGTTTGCATGTTCTCCCCGTGTCCGCGTGGGTTTCCTCCGGGTGCTCCGGTTTCCCCCACAGTCCAAAGACATGCAGGTTAGCTTAACTGGCGACTCTAAATTGACCGTAGGTGTGAATGTGAGTGTGAATGGTTGTCTGTGTCTATGTGTCAGCCCTGTGATGACCTGGCGACTTGTCCAGGGTGTACCCCGCCTTTTGCCCGTAGTCAGCAGGGATAGGCTCCAGCTTGCCTGCGACCCTGTAGAACAGGATAAAGCGGCTAGAGATAATGAGATGAGATGAGGAATACAATGGAACAGCTGTAAATGCAGCTTGCTCAGAAAATTAAAATGACAATCCAACCTGATTAAAACCCAGGTCCACACCTCGAGCTTAATAACCGCCCAACAGCAACACTGCTTTAAGCGAGACAAATAAACGCAAGACCATCATCTGACATCAAAACAAAAAATTCCAACAATTTGTTGTGACTGACGAGTACAATACTGTCCATCTCACAGGTCTCATACGTGTATGTATTCATGCACATATGAATCTGCCTGTGCCATCATGGCGATTTAACATTAAGCTAGCTAGTCAGTGAAACTCCACCTGACATGCTAGCAAAATCTTTTCAAACTCGAAATCATATTGGGTACCTAACGCTACTAGAAAAGAAAGATTTCTACATTCTGTTTATTTGGCAAGATTATGCTAAAACATTTCTGAAAGGACTTCAGATAAGTTAACGTTATTCAGGTTAGTGTAACTCCGTTTTTACATGCTAACTAACAGTGTCCAAGTTAATGTTAGCTGTGGACAAGGCGATGGCAACTTGGCAGGCAAATCCATAGAAAGTCATTTGACTAACTAGACTGTATAGCTACGTTTGCAATGTTATCGCTAGCTCTAAAAGCACAGACAACTTCGTTGCAAGCTTTCTCTTGGAATAAAACATTTATATACCTCGATATGCTTCCGCAGGTCGGACGGCGAGTTTTTGTAGCTGTGATGTGCTCTGTTTTAGGCAAACAAAGCAAACATTTAAAACGAAATGAATTTTTAATCCTTTCAGAAAACTGAAACATGGGTTCTAGGTAAAGCCATGAGTGCATTCATTTCTCAGAAGAACCGCCTCCTTCCATTCTGCCATCAACTGATCGTGTTAAATAATGTTGTTGAGAAATCACTGAACTTGATTTTATACAGTCTATGGACGTGATGTGACGCTGGTGATTACTGATCGGCTGTCTCAGTGTCACCTGCGAAAAAAACGTCACGTTTTAGAAAAGAAAAAACATCCACTTTCAAAGCCGCTTCATAGTAACGAGTAACGAGGAGCTTGATAGAAATGTAGTGGAGTGAAAAGTACAATATTTGTCTTTTGAATGTAGTGACGTTAAAGTTATAAGTTTCCAAAAAAAATAATACTCAAGTAAAGTACAGATACTCAAAAAGTGTACTTAAGTACAGTACTCAAGTACAACCCCGATTCCAAAAAAGTTGGGACAAAGTACAAATTGTAAATAAAAACGGAATGCAATAATTTACATATCTCAAAAACTGATATTGTATTCACAATAGAACATAGACAACATATCAAATGTCAAAAGTGAGACATTTTGAAATTTCATGCCAAATATTGGCTCATTTGAAATTTCATGACAGCAACACATCTCAAAAAAGTTGGGACAGGGGCAATAAGAGGCTGGAAAAGTTAAAGGTACAAAAAAGGAACAGCTGGAGGACCAAATTGCAACTCATTAGGTCAATTGGCAATAGGTCATTAACATGACTGGGTATAAAAAGAGCATCTTGGAGTGGCAGCGGCTCTCAGAAGTAAAGATGGGAAGAGGATCACCAATCCCCCTAATTCTGCGCCGACAAATAGTGGAGCAATATCAGAAAGGAGTTCGACAGTGTACAATTGCAAAGAGTTTGAACAGATCATCATCTACAGTGCATAATATCATCAAAAGATTCAGAGAATCTGGAAGAATCTCTGTGCGTAAGGGTCAAGGCAACATGTGACACGTGATCTTCGGGCCCTTAGACGGCACTGCATCACATACAGGCATGCTTCTGTATTGGAAATCACAAAATGGGCTCAGGAATATTTCCAGAGAACATTATCTGTGAACACAATTCACCGTGCCATCCGCCGTTGCCAGCTAAAACTCTATAGTTCAAAGAAGAAGCCGTATCTAAACATGATCCAGAAGCGCAGACGTCTTCTCTGGGCCAAGGCTCATTTAAAATGGACTGTGGCAAAGTGGAAAACTGTTCTGTGGTCAGATGAATCAAAATTTGAAGTTCTTTATGGAAATCAGGGACACCGTGTCATTCGGACTAAAGAGGAGAAGGACGACCCAAGTTGTTATCAGTGCTCAGTTCAGAAGCCTGCATCTCTGATGGTATGGGGTTGCATTAGTGCATGTGGCATGGGCAGCTTACACATCTGGAAAGACACCATCAATGCTGAAAGGTATATCCAGGTTCTAGAGCAACATATGCTCCCATCCAGACGACGTCTCTTTCAGGGAAGACCTTGCATTTTCCAACATGACAATGCCAAACCACATACTGCATCAATTACAGCATCATGGCTGCGTAGAAGAAGGGTCCGGGTACTGAACTGGCCAGCCTGCAGTCCAGATCTTTCACCCATAGAAAACATTTGGCGCATCATAAAACGGAAGATACGACAAAAAAGACCTAAGTCAGTTGAGCAACTAGAATCCTACATTAGACAAGAATGGGTTAACATTCCTATCCCTAAACTTGAGCAACTTGTCTCCTCAGTCCCCAGACGTTTACAGACTGTTGTAAAGAGAAAAGGGGATGTCTCACAGTGGTAAACATGGCCTTGTCCCAACTTTTTGAGATGTGTTGTCATGAAATTTAAAAATCACCTAATTTTTCTCTTTAAATGATACATTTTCTCAGTTTAAACATTTGATATGTCATCTATGTTCTATTCTGAATAAAATATGGAATTTTGAAACTTCCACATCATTGCATTCCGTTTTTATTTACAATTTGTACTTTGTCCCAACTTTTTTGGAATTGGGGTTGTAAATGTACTGCGTTACTGTCCACCTCTGCTGAGCAGCCATTTTGATTTGACGTAACTTGCTGAACTCAGGGTTGGGGAGATCTTGCCGAGTTGATGAGTACAAATTGACAAGACGTTTTCTTTGTTTTTTTTTCCTAATCAGAGGCCAGAGTTTAGTCGAATCCGGCATTAGTCTCTGTTATTCTACTTGGGGACCCCAATCAGGGCCGTGAACTCAACTACTGACAAAATGATATTTAAAGCTAGACGGTCTTTCGATTTCATAAAATCTATGAAATTTAGTTCCCTCGGAAATGTGGTCATTGTGATATATGTTTATTTCTGTAATATCTCACAAAATATTAGGCCATTCTGTTCTGTATCTGGGAAATTATTTAAGAGGATTGAGGGGATTCCTGAGCAAATAATGTGCATGAAATCGCTCGCTTTGTGCAGTCAAGCAGACAGAGGAAGTCCGTGTGTGTGTGTTCGCATGTGCAGAATTTACCTTTGAGCGTGCACTGACAGTTCCATCATTCTGTCGCTAAACGAACAACTGATCACACCGAGGTGCTCGCTGAGCGCCGATATTTATTCGTTTGGTCCTGCGTTTCCTTTCCTTCGTATATAACATAACGTCTTTTCTTCTCACTTTCTTTCCGTTACTGTAGTCGGGCTTTTACGTTTCATTCGCACACTCACATCCTCCATTTTTCTCTCCAGTTTCAAATTTGTATCCCACAATGCCTTTGAACAGGGAAAGCCCACCACGTCATGCATGACGTAGTATCTTGTATTGCGTCATAGTGAAGCAGGAAAAAATAGCGGAGGATTTAGGGCCACATGGAAATAAATTAATTAATTGTTCGAGTTTTAAAAAAACTAATACAATTGGAAGTCTGTGATTCGAATTCGGTCGCTTTCAGTCCACTAAACAAAAATAATTGGGTGTCGAGAGGGAAATTCTTTTTATGACCTACACTTAAAAATCTGAAAAGCAGTCTAGCTTTAATCCATTTGTGCGTTTAGAATGGAACTTCCAAATAAATTCCCATTAATAAACACATTTAGGAGGAGTTGTTGATGTGTTATTGGTAGATGTGGCACTGATCCAAAACTCAGGATCGGATCAATTGATACCAGGAAAAAAGACAGGACTGGATATCAGACGGGAAACACGAACACATTCAGTCTGATCCTGCAACAAAGGGAAAAGATGGGAAGTGGATTTGAAATGTGTGTGTGTGGGGTCGTTGTTTTTTTTTGGATTGATTTAATTATATTTATACTTATTATATTTGACATGCAAGTGAAAGAGTAAAAAAAAAAACTGATTTTGTGCGTCATGTTTTTAGAAATGGATTTTGCCCTGTAGTTTTACGTGAAGTGCTTGAAAATAGCAAAAATAATCATTTTGATGCTTTAAAGAGAAATATTTGATGGGTTATCGATACGAGTATTAGCTGATACTCAAGGGCTCGGTATTGGTTTCAAAAAAAGAAGAAAAAAAAAGGGTAAAGTTGGACTACAAAACAGAATGTTTTGGTCCAGCCCACTGGACATTGGGCTAAGTATAACATGGTGCATTACTGAATTTGAATTTAACAACTATGATTTAGGAAGGGGTGGCACGGTGGTGTAGTGGTTAGCGCTGTCGCTTCACAGCAAAAAGGTCCTGGGTTCGAGCCCAGCGGCCGACGAGGGCCTTTCTGTGTGGAGTTTGCATGTTGTCTGCATGGGTTTCCTCACAGTCCAAAGACATGCAGGTTAGACTAATCAGTGGCTCTAAATTGACTGTAGGTGTGCATGTGAATGGTTGTTTGTCTCTATGTCTCAGCCCTGCGATGATCTGGCGACTTGTCGAGGGTGAACCCCACCTCTCGCACATAGTCAGCTGGGATAGGCTTCTGCGACCCTGTACAGGATAAACAGCTACAGATAATGGATGGATGGATTTAGGAAGGAGATCCACTGCCCTGGTGTTAGATGGTTTCATAGACTGAATGTTGGACTTATGGGATTCTTCGTCCGTTGCCTCATGAACCAGTATCAGGACATACAACCCTGATTCCAAAAAAGTTGGGACAAAGTACAAATTGTAAATAAAAACAGAATGCAATAATTTACAAATCTCAAAAACTGATATTGTATTCACAATAGAACATAGACAACATATCAAATGTCGAAAGTGAGACATTTTGAAATTTCATGCCAAATATTGGCTCATTTGAAATTTCATGACAGCAACACATCTCAAAAAAGTTGGGACGGGGCAATAAGAGGCTGGAAAAGTTAAAGGTACAAAAAAGGAACAGCTGGAGGACCAAATTGCAACTCATTAGGTCAATTGGCAATAGGTCATTAACATGACTGGATATAAAAAGAGCATCTTGGAGTGGCAGCGGCTCTCAGAAGTAAAGATGGGAAGAGCCGTCTAAGGGCCCGAAGATCACGGGCACCCAGTATGGTTTTCCGGCCTTGACCCTTACGCACAGAGATTCTTCCAGATTCTGAATTCTGAATCCCTAATTCTGCGCCGACAAATAGTGGAGCAATACCAGAAAAGAGTTCGACAGTGTAAAATTGCAAAGAGTTTGAACATATCATCATCTACAGTGCATAATATCATCAAAAGATTCAGAGAATCTGGAAGAATCTCTGTGCGTAAGGGTCAAGGCCAGAAAACCATACTGGGTGCCCGTGATCTTCGGGCCCTTAGACGGCACTGCATCACATACAGGCATGCTTCTGTATTGGAAATCACAAAATGGGCTCAGGAATATTTCCAGAGAACATTATCTGTGAACACAATTCACCGTGCCATCCGCCGTTGCCAGCTAAAACTCTATAGTTCAAAGAAGAAGAAGCCATATCTAAACATGATCCAGAAGCGCAGACGTCTTCTCTGGGCCAAGGCTCATTTAAAATGGACTGTGGCAAAGTGGAAAACTGTTCTGTGGTCAGACGAATCAAAATTTGAAGTTCTTTATGGAAATCAGGGACGCCGTGTCATTCGGACTAAAGAGGAGAAGGACGACCCAAGTTGTTATCAGCGCTCAGTTCAGAAGCCTGCATCTCTGATAGGATGGGGTTGCATTAGTGCGTGTGGCATGGGCAGCTTACACATCTGGAAAGACACCATCAATGCTGAAAGGTATATCCAGGTTCTAGAGCAACATATGCTCCCATCCAGATGACGTCTCTTTCAGGGAAGACCTTGCATTTTCCAACATGACAATGCCAAACCACATACTGCATCAATTACAGCATCATGGCTGCGTAGAAGAAGGGTCCGGGTACTGAACTGGCCAGCCTGCAGTCCAGATCTTTCACCCATAGAAAACATTTGGCGCATCATAAAACGGAAGATACGACAAAAAAGACCTAAGACAGTTGAGCAACTAGAATCCTACATTAGACAAGAATGGGTTAACATTCCTATCCCTAACTTCCACATCATTGCATTCCATTTTTATTTACAATTTGTACTTTATCCCAACTTCTTTGGAATCGGGGTTGTATTTACTGAAAGACTTCAACACACTCTGGATGAAAGCATCTGCCAAATGTCATAAATGTAACTGTTAGAGGACACCAAAAAGAATTTAACAGTCAGCTACACACACAAACACAGCAAGAACATTTGCAGAAAGCTTTATTTATTTTCTGTAATCAAACATTCAATAAATAATTAATAAACACAATTTTTATAAAAAGGCCTCAACAAAAAAACGCTTTAAACATCCTCCGTACAACCCTCCAGTGCTTTCATTGATCATTCTACCAGATTCAGAGCTTCACTTCCGTTTTTTTTTCTTTACCGCTGCACCCCCAGTGTAAAGTGTTAACCGTGGGGTGTATGAGCTGGGCAGAGTACACAGTACAGAACTCAATGTGTGGTGGCGTAAAGTAAATGTAAGAGCAGAGCGAACTGAGAGGAAACCACATAGTTTCAGAGCCACGTTCACCACCACACAGCGCACTCATTATGTGGACGAGCTGCGGTGAACCCCACTGCACTGAGGGGAGGGGAGGGGTGTGTGTGTGTGCGTTTTAAAGCAAAGTGATACAGCATAAATGGAAAAGACTGTTGTAATGACTCATTCAGTTCTGTATAGGAAAGATTCAGATTTGTGTTTTGGTATTTTTATTTTTTTTTACAGATATGATATTTCGAATGCCATATGCTCCAGACTAGAGGTAAAGAAATCACATACAGTACAGTAATGTGGAAATAATCCAAATATTATCACTCCCAACTCATTATTTAACAGTTATTCCACGAAATCGAGTCGTACATGAGCTGATAGCGGCGATAATCTGTGTACGACGAGATTGAGTGGAATAACTGTTTTATTCTATCCACATTCACTGGATTTTGAGAAACAGGGCATTTTTATTTGATTTTATTTTTTTGCAAATTCAATGAATAAAAACGTCATACAAAACGTCCGACAAAATCATTTCCGCTTAGAATGTAAACAAACTGGCAAAATGACAGGAGCAATTTGTGAAAAAATGCTATAATAATAATAATAATAATAATAATAATAATAATAATCCTTGAAAAAAACAAAACAAAAAACATGATACGTTCTTACCATTAAATACGCTCATTCCATATTTTGTTGCTTTTATTTTTTTGTATTCGCGTAGTTTTTACTTCGTCCTCGGTTCAGCAAAACGCTCCGCCATTTTGTTTTTCTCAACTCACTGTATATGAGCTGATATCCTAGTAGTAGTTAATCAGACCATGCGATTGCTCATATCCAGTGAATGCAGAGAGAATAATTTCATTGATACACGGTAATGAAGAAGCAGCAGCTTGTGTTTGCTGTCGCATGGTCCGAGGGCGGAGTCAGTCAGTCAGTCAGTCAATCTCTGGGGTTCAATCAGATTGCCCTGGATCATGGCACCGGTATGGTCATGTGATGTGGCTGATGAGTCTGAATGTTCCCATGGTTACTGCAGGCAACAGGCTGTGTGACACAAAACAGCAAAGCATTATGGGTCTCCGGTGACTCCATTACATTTAACATAACTTTAGGGTCAATGCACAAACTTTATGGCAAACATTTTAGGTTTAACGTGTTTGTGAAATCCCTCCCAATTCTTATCAGGTCAGAAGGTGTTGATTAATTTTCTAGAACAGCAGCTCTGTAATACTGGAATACAAATCACAGGTTTACAGTGGTGCTTGAAAGTTTGTGAACCCTTTAGAATTGTCTATAATTCTATACTTGGTCATTTATTTATTGAGGAAAATGATCTGATCTTACATATCTGTGAGTGGCAAAAGTATGTGAACCTTTGCTTTCAGTATCTGGTGTGACCCCCTTGTGCAGCAATAACTGCAACTAAACGTTTCCAGTAACTGTTGATCAGTCCTGCACACCTGCTTGGAGGAATTTTAGCCCATTCCTCCGTACAGAACAGCTTCAACTCTGGGATGTTGGTGGGTTTCCTCACATGAATTGCTCGCTTCAGGTCCTTCCACAACATTTCCATTGGATTAAGGTCAGGACTTTGACTTGGCCATTCCAAAACATTAACTTTATTCTTCTTTAACCATTCTTTGGTAGAACGACATATGTGCTTAGGGTCGTTGTCTTGCTGCATGACCCACCTTCTCTTGAGATTCCGTTCATGGACAGATGTCCTGACATTTTCCTTTAGAATTTGCTGGTATAATTCAGAATTCATTGTTCCATCAGTAATGGCAAGCCGTCCTGGCCCAGATGCAGCAAAACAGGCCCAAACCATGATACTACCACCACCATGTTTCACAGATGGAATAAGGTTCTTATGTTGGAATGCAGTGTTTTCCTTTCTCCAAACATAACACTTCTCATTTAAACCAAAAAGTTCTATTTTGGTCTCATCCGTCCACAAAACATTTTTCCAATAGCCTTCTGGCTTGTCCAAACTGCAAACTGCAGACGAGCAGCAATGTTCTTTTTGGAGAGCAGTGGCTTTCTCCTTGCAACCCTGCCATGCACACCATTGTTGTTCAGTGTTCTTCTGATGGTAGACTCATGAACATTAGCCAATGTGAGAGAGGCCTTCAGTTGCTTAGAAGTTACCCTGGGGTCCTTTGTGATCTCGCTGACTATTACACGCCTTGCTCTTGGAGTGATCTTTGTTGCTCGACCACTCCTGGGGAGGGTAAGAATGGTCTTGAATTTCCTCCATTTGTACACAATCTGTCTGACTGTGGATTGGTGGAGTCCAAACCCTTTAGAGATGGTTTTGTGACCTTTTCCAGCCCGATGAGCATCAACAACGCTTTTTCTGAGGTCCTCAGAAATCTCCTTTGTTCATGCCATGATACACTTCCACAAACATGTGTTGTGAAGATCAGACTTTGATAGATCCCTGTTCTTTAAATAAAACAGGGTGCCCACTCACACCTGATTGTCATCTCATTGACTGAAAACACCTGACTCTAATTTCACCTTCAAATTAACTGCTAATCCTAGAGGTTCACATACTTTTGCCACTCACAGATATGTAATATTGGATCATTTTCCTCAATAAATAAATGACCAAGTATAATATTTTTGTGTTATTTGTTTAACTGGGTTCTCTTTATCTATTTTTAGGACTTGTTTGAAAATCTGATGTTTTAGGGTCATATTTATGCAGAAATATAGAAAATTCTAAAGGGTTCACAAACTTTCAAGCTGTTTCTATAGTAAAAGTCCATTAATAGGAATTTATATGGATGCAGGACAAAATCCTGGACTATTAATAAACTAATGGGAGGAAAAACAACAACAACACCATACTATTTAACACAAACATCAGCCATTTTTGTAAGGAGTTTCCAGTGTCGGTGCTTTGTAACCCTCAGACGTAAAGCTGTTTATTAAAGTTTTCTGAAACAGGATTTGTTTGTGCTTTTTGGTATCTTATTGTCACGAAAAGCTGTATTTTCTGTCTGAATACCTTGTCAAATACAAACGTTTGTTTCTGAATCTGCTATAATCAAAGTGATAACAGGAACTCAGTTGTTTCACAGATGTACCACAACATTAAATGGAACGATAAGCAGATAAAAAGTATGACGTGCCTTTTTTTAAATTAAAAAAACAAACAAACAAAAAACCTTATCGATGGTAAACTGCCATCATATTCAAGAAATAAACCACTTTCAGAGGTTATTACGAGTAGAAAGTAATCAAGTTAAGGTTGGTGACAGAAACTCCTCTATCACTCGACCACGTCGTTGATGATTTCTCTATAACAGCATGCTCCAAAGTGTTTTATTCATTACTTAATCACTTAAAGCTAAAATAAAATAAAAATCGGTGAAATTTAGTTCCCTCTGAAATTTGGTCATTGTGATATTTCTGTAATATCTCATAAAATATCAGTGTGGCAGCGGGGGCGTGGTCAAGCGCCGGTCTGTGACAGGAGGGCGGAGTCAGGGAAGGTAAGTGGCAGAATCACTTCACCTGAGAGCAATTAACCTGTGTTTGTGTGTCTTCCCAGTGACCGCGCCCTACTTAAGGAGGGAGAGCGAGAGCAGAGGAGCTCTCTCCCGAACCAGACGGCTGATGTGTGTGCGTGCGTAAGAGTGTTTGCGACTGAAAAGTGCAAATAAACCAGATTATTAACCTGAGCTCTGTCCTGCCGTCTTCTGTGCTCCGCCCATACATAAGAACCGCTACAATCAGCCCATTCTGTTCTGTGGCTGGGAAGTTATTTAATTTGACGGGATTAAAGCAAATAATGTGCATGAAATTGCTCGCTTTGTGCAGTCAAGCAGACAGAGGACGTCTGTGTGTGCGTGCAGGTTTACCTTTGAGCGTGCACTGACAGTTCCATCATTCTGTCGCTAAACGAACAGCTGATCACACTGAGGTGCTCGCTGAGCGCCAATATTTATTAGTTTGGTCCTGCGTTTCCTTTCCTTTGTATATAACATAACGTCTTTTCTTCTCGCTTTCTTTCCGTTACTGTAGTCGGTCTTTCACGTTTCATTCGCACACTCACGTCCTCCATTTTTCCCTCCTGTTTCAAATTTGTATCCCACAATGCTTTTGAACAGGGAAAGCCCACCACGTCATGCATGACGTAGTATCTTGTATTGCGTCATGGTGAAGCAGGAAAAAATAGCGGAGGATATAGGGCCACGTGGAGATAAATTCATTAATTGTTCGAGTTAAAAAAAAACTAATAAAATTGGAAGTCTGTGATTCGAATTCAGTAGTTTTCAGTCCACTAAACAAAAATAATTAGGTGTCGGGAAATTTTTTTTTCATGACCTACACTTAAAATTCTGAAAGGCAGTCTAGCTTTAATCACAATTCAATATTTTAATTGATCGACAGCCCTAAAAAGAACGATACAAAATAATCTTAAAGCATTTTAAAACCATCCATGATAATAATAATATATTATGTGCTGAATATTGTGGTATATCGTATAATTATCAAATACTAACCCAGACGGCGTCAGTGTAAAACCCTGGACATGGTAATTTGTGTGTTCTTCGAGGTTTTGTAACACAAATACATTTCAGCAGTTAATGTTTCTGGTTAATTCTTTAACTCGAGCTCTTTGTGGTGTGTAAGCAGGACACTGATGGTCTATACACTGTTTTAAATGTGGTGTACTTACACGTTCGGACAGATTCAGCAACCGGATCTTTATCCAGCGAGACATCTGTCTGGGTTTCTCGGATCTACACACACACACACACACACACACACACACACACGTGATTTAACCCCTTAATCTCTTGTCTTATTGTTTAATTAGTAAAGTTAAAGCATATATGGGGCTTAATCGGTGTGAATCAGGAGCTGTGTGTCATAAGAACATGAGACGGATTAATGAACTAAACTCGATTCTCGATGTGGCTTTTCCACTCACAAACCGTTCTAGACTAAGCAGACTTTCCAAACCAGACTTTCTGTAAACCATGACTTTACCTGGATCTGTTTTTTAAGGTCCTCAGCTCTGCTCATCAAACTCTTGATCTGTAAGATAAAACAGGATTTTAAAAAAATAATAAATCACAGGATCATCCCGAATGATAAACCCTGAGAAGCAGTTTCAGTATAAAACCCGACACCATACAGGTAAGATATGATGAAATATCATTTCCAGGTGTCGTGTGCCCTTTGAAATATTCTACAAGATCTTTAAAACGAAGCAGTGACTGTTCCCAACCTGAAATTGATTATTTTCCTATAAGAGCATGTCCCGATGTTTTTATTCCTCTTATACCACAGCAATTCATCAGCGAGTTTACATTTCCAAACATTTATCATCTCACTGTGTTTTAAAGATCCTTTTTGTGGAGCTCTTCCACTGATGCAAGTATTGTTGAAGATAATTAAAGCTAAACTTAAACCTAAACCTGACTTTAAGCTCAGGAGGCAAAAAGTTAAATCTTATGGCTCATTTAGTGTTTCACGTTTGCCAAAACTGCAGATTTTTATACAAATGTGACAATTGTGTGAGGTTGTTTGACACACACTATTATTCTGAGAACATTTAGTCCATTTTGGTGGGGAGGAGAGAGAGAGACAGAGAGAGCGAGGGAGAGCGAGAGAGAGGGAGAGAGGTAGAATGACAGAGGAGAGAGAATGTGTGTGTGTGTGAGAGAGAGAGAGAGAGAGAGAGAGAGAGAAAGGAAAGAGAATGAGAGCTCTGAGTGAGAAAGAGAATGAAAGAATGAGAGCAAGAGAGAGAGATTTGAGAGAGAAAGGAAAGAGAATGAGAGATCTGAGAGAGTGAGAGAGAGAACTAAAGAATGAGAAAGAATGAGAGAGAGAATGTGTGAGAGAGAGAGAGAGAGAGAGAGAAAGGAAAGAGAATAAGAGATCTGAGAGAGTGAGAGAGAGAATGAAAGAATGAGAGCAAGAGAGGAATGAGATTGAATGAGAGATCTGAGATAGTGAGAGAGAGACAGAAAGTGAGGAATGAGAGAGAATGAGAGATTTTAGAGAGAGAGAATGTAAGAGAGAGACAGAGAACGAAAGAATATGAGAAAGAATGAGAGATTAGAGAGAGAGAATATGAGAGAGAGAATGAGAGATCTGAGAAAGTGAGAGAGAGTGAGGAATGAGAGAATGAGAGATTTTAGAGAGAGAATGTAAGAGAGAGACAGAGAATGAAAGAATGAGAGCAAGAGAGGAATGAGAGATCTGAGATAGTGAGAGAGAGAGAGAAAGTGAGGAATGAGAGAGAATGAGAGATTTTAGAGAGAGAGAATGTAAGAGAGAGACAGAGAATGAAAGAATGAGAGAAAGAATGAGAGAGATTAGAGAGAGAAAGAATGAGAGAGAGAGATTGGAGAGAGAGAAAATATGAGAGAGAGAGAGAGAGAGAGAGAGAGAGAGAGAATGTAAGAGAGAATGAAAGAATGAGAGAAAGAATGAGAGAGAGAGATTTGAGAGAGAGACAGAAAGAATGAGAGAGATTAGAGAGAGAGAGAAAGAATGAGAGAGAGAGAGAGAGAGAGAGAGAGAGAGAGAGAGAGAGATTAGAGAGAAAATATGAGAGAGAGAATGGGAGAAAGAATGAGAGATTTGAGAGAGAGAGAGATTTGAGAGAGAGAGAGAGAGAGAGAGAGAGAGAGAGAGAGAGAGAGAGAGAAAATGAAGGAATGAGAGAAAGAGAGATTTGAGAGAGACTACTCCCCCCTTTTTTTTTTTTACATAGGGACCGTACCCTGGTTGACCTACAGTATGGCATGAGGACCATGAGTACATCTTTCCCGCACTAAGCGTTAGACGTGCGACTGAAGAGTGGCGAGAGGAGCGAGGGCTGCTTCTGTCCCTGAAAACACCAGTGCTGGGTAACTTCAGCTCAAGTGGGAAGAAGCAGCTCTATTACAGCTGTGTAAAGGTACTGAACTTCCGCTCTTTGGTTGAAGTCAGGGAGTCGAGGTGGACCCAGGTTTTTGCTCCAGAATGCACCCCTAAAGGCTGCTGGAGGACTCTGTACAAGCTGCCCTTTGACCTCCAGTGGAGGATCATACATGGAGCGATAGCCACAAACAGACACAGGGCTCACCTGGATCCCAGCACTGGGGAGGACTGTCCCTTCTGTCGCCAACAGGAAACCCTCGAACACTTGGTGTCTCTTTGTCCTCGGCTAGTGGGCCTATTTAAGACACTGCAAGAGTGGGTGGAACACCGAGGGGAGAAATTTTCCGTCCCTTTGTTTGTCTTTGGGCCGAAATACACAGTCAGGAAAAGACAGACTCAGGTTTTAATTAATTTTTTAATGGGAACTGCAAAACTCGCAATCTGGAAGACCAGAAAGAATCAGATGCTGGCCCTGGGATGGACTGATGTGGATCAGAGCCTGAAAGGTTTGGTTGCATCTCGTCTTAAGCCTAGGTCACAACCGGACGTACGATTTTTTGACCGTGCGATTTTTGGCGTTTCCCAAATCGCTGCGGTTTTTTTGTTCGTGGAGAAAGACACATGTTGGCTGTAAGTTTGTCTTGCAACCTGAAAAAAACGTAAGCACCCATAGAGTTTGTTTGACATGACAAAGAACCTCTGCGGCCGGTCTGCGGCCAGTCTACGGCTTGAAAATCAGCACGTCACACGCGCGCCCTCCGTGCGCTTTTTGCACGTAGACCAGCCGTAGGAGCACGTATGGCCGGTTGTGACCGAGGCTTTAAGGTAGAACCTGCTTTTTACAGACTAACCAATAACCTGGACACTTTCATAGATCTGTGGGGTTTTAGACAGGTTTTATGTTCACTTGAAGAGGATGGTGCACTAACTCTCAACTGTTAATCTACAATGTGTGTGTGTGTGTGTGTGTGTGTGTGTGTGTGTGTGTGTGTGTGTGTGTGTGTAATAGAGAAGGGTTTTTATATACTGAATTTGATGATTTTCTAGCAATGACTTTTTATGTACCTTTTATTTTCTCCATTATTTATTGTTTTATTCCTTGTGAAAGAAAACATACACATGGAACAATGGCGCAATTAAAGGTGGTTTTGAAAAGTAAAATAAAAAGAAGATTTGAGAGAGAGAGAGAGAGAGAGAGAGAGAGAGAGAGAGATTTAAGAGAGAGAAGGAGAGAGATTTAAGAAAGAGAAATTTGAGGGAAAGAAAGAAAGAAAGAAAGAAAGAAAGAAAGAAAGAAAGAAAGAAAGAAAGAAAGAAAGAAGATTTAAGAGAGAGAGATTTGAGAGAGAAAGATTTAAGAGAGAGATTTGAGAGAAAGAAGAAAGAAAGAAAGAAAGAAAGAAAGAAAGAAAGAAAGAAAGAAAGAAAGAAAGAAATTTTAAGACAGAGAGAGATGAGAGAGAGAAGAAAGAAAAAGAAAGAAAGAAATTTAAGAGAGAGAGATTTGAGAGAGAAAGAAAGATTTAAGAGAGAGATTTGAGAAAGAAAGAAAGAAAGAAAGAAAGAAAGAAAGAAAGAAAGAAAGAAAGAAAGAAAGAAAGAAAGAAAGATTTTAAGACAGAGAGAGATGAGAGAGAGAAGAAAAAGAAAGAAATTTAAGAGAGAGATTTGAGAGAGAAAGATTTAAGAGAGAGATCTGAGAGAAAGAAAGAAAGAAAGAAAGAAAGAAAGAAAGAAAGAAAGAAAGAAAGAAAGAAAGAAAGAAAGAAAGAAAGAAATTTTAAGACCGAGAGAGATTTGAGAGAGAGAAGAAAGAAAAAGAAAGAAATTTAAGAGAGAGAGATTTGAGAGAAAGAAAGAAAGAAAGAGATTTGAGAGAGAGAAAAGAAAGAAAGAAAGAAAGAAAGAAAGAAAGAAAGAAAGAAAGAAAGAAAGAAAGAAAGAAAGAAAGAAAGAAAGAAAGATTTGAGAGAGAGAGAGAGAGAGAAAGAGATTTAAGAGAGAGAGATTTGAGAGACAGAGAGAAAGAAAGAAAGAAAGAAAGAAAGAAAGAAAGAAAGAAAGAAAGAAAGAAAGAGAGGGAAAGAGAGATTTAAAAAAGAGAAAGAGAGAGAGATTTGAGAGAGAGAGATTTAAAAGAGAGAGAGAGAGAGAGAGAGAGAGAGAGAGAGAGAGAGAGAGAGAGAGAGAGAGAGAGAGAGTGTTTTGGTGAACACAGCCACATCTGAATTTATTTAAGGTCTCATAAAAGTTCAGATGGGAACACTCTAAAAGCCACACTCTCTTTCATCATCTCTCTCTCTCTCTCTCTCCCCTTCTATTCTTCCTCCGTCCGGAGCTTCTGTGTTGAACAGAAACATGTTTGTGTTGTATCCTGCAGTCTCTAAACCTCGACACAGTCAAACTCATGAAACTTCGTCCAGTCTCACAACAAATAAAGTGGAGGGAAAGACTAACGTGGTTCCTCTAAAGAAAGGTGGAATGATCACGTTTAAACACACGTTGCGTCTCAGACCTGCACGGCGTCCCTGACTCACACTAATACAGCCTGAGCTGCTTCAGGGCTTCACGGACAGGACTAACACACTCACCAGCCATTTCAACAGCAACACGGTGCACATTTATCCAGTGAGCCAATCACATCGCAGCAACACAATACAGATTCAGGTCAAGAGCGTCAGTTAATGTTCACACCAGACACTAGAATGGGGGGAAACATGATCTCGGAGGCTTTGATCACATTTATCCCCCATTCTGAAGTTTGATGAACATGAACTGAAGCTCTTGACTGTATCTGCATTGCATTACTGCCACATGATTGGCTGATTAGAGAACTGCATCAAACAGCAGGTGGATGGATGGATGGGTGTTCCTAATAAAGTGGCCAGGGCGTGTACGACAAACATAACAGGACAAAGCGTCTTGACTCACCTCGTTATGTAGCAGCTCTCTCCTGCGGCCTTGAGGCTCGGCTATGCATGCACGGAAAGAGAGAGAACAAAATAAAGAATCGTCCCGATTAATTTTCAGCAGAACTATTGATTGATTTCCAGTTAATGTTATAAACACTCCAAGGCTTTAGAGAGATTTTCCTTTTCAAACAAGACTCGATCTATATTCAGCATGAACAAAAAAGTTTTTAATAAGGTTCCCAAAGACGGCATTAACCACTCGGGGAATGAACAGGACAAAAAAAAAAAAATGTATACTGTACTGTGCAAAAGTCTTAGCCCCCCCCCATGTTTTTTTCATACCAACTTTATTGTATATTTCTATTTTATGATGTCTACATTATCGAGTCAAAACATTACAAAAACATTTTACAGTTCCAAACGTTCATTTTTTTCCCCCAGCGCAAAATTAAATGTCACAGAAAAAAAAGTTTGTATCTGAGCAGCATATTCCATCAGAAAGCACTTTTCAGATTAAAAAAGAAAACATAATGAAGGCTGCTGGCAAAATTTTGGTGCAAAATGAAGACGCGAGTGTGACAGTCAAAGTGTCCAGAAGAACTGTGGCTGGTTCTGGAAGATGCTCAGTAAAACCTACAGCTCATTTCTGCATAAAACTGCACTCACTGTACCTTCTTTAAAGCAGAGGGTCGTCTCACACCAAACATCGACTCTGTTTTATTTATTATGGCTTACTGTTTACTGTTTATAGTACAACCCCGATTCCAAAAAAGTTGGGACAAAGTACAAATTGTAAATAAAAACGGAATGCAATGATGTGGAAGTTTCAAAATTCCATATTTTATTCAGAATAGAACATAGATGACATATCAAATGTTTAAACTGAGAAAATGTATCATTTAAAGAGAAAAATTAGGTGATTTTAAATTTCATGACAACAACACATCTCAAAAAAGTTGGGACAAGGCCATGTTTACCACTGTGAGACATCCCCTTTTCTCTTTACAACAGTCTGTAAACGTCTGGGGACTGAGGAGACAAGTTGCTCAAGTTTAGGGATAGGAATGTTAACCCATTCTTGTCTAATGTAGGATTCTAGTTGCTCAACTGTCTTAGGTCTTTTTTGTCGTATCTTCCGTTTTATGATGCGCCAAATGTTTTCTATGGGTGAAAGATCTGGACTGCAGGCTGGCCAGTTCAGTACCCGGACCCTTCTTCTACGCAGCCATGATGCTGTAATTGATGCAGTATGTGGTTTGCCATTGTCATGTTGGAAAATGCAAGGTCTTCCCTGAAAGAGACGTCGTCTGGATGGGAGCATATGTTGCTCTAGAACCTGGATATACCTTTCAGCATTGATGGTGTCTTTCCAGATGTGTAAGCTGCCCATGCCACACGCACTAATGCAACCCCATACCATCAGAGATGCAGGCTTCTGAACTGAGCGCTGATAACAACTCGGGTCGTCCTTCTCCTCTTTAGTCCGAATGACACGGCGTCCCTGATTTCCATAAAGAACTTCAAATTTTGATTCGTCTGACCACAGAACAGTTTTCCACTTTGCCACAGTCCATTTTAAATGAGCCTTGGCCCAGAGAAGACATCTGCGCTTCTGGATCGTGTTTAGATACGGCTTCTTCTTTGAACTATAGAGTTTTAGCTGGCAACGGCGGATGGCACGGTGAATTGTGTTCACAGATAATGTTCTCTGGAAATATTCCTGAGCCTGTTTTGTGATTTCCAATACAGAAGCATTCCTGTATGCGATGCAGTGCCGTCTAAGGGCCCGAAGATCACGGGCACCCAGTATGGTTTTCCGGCCTTGACCCTTACGCACAGAGATTCTTCCAGATTCTCTGAATCTTTTGATGATATTATGCACTGTAGATGATATGTTCAAACTCTTTGCAATTTTACACTGTCGAACTCCTTTCTGATATTGCTCCACTAGTTGTCGGCGCAGAATTAGGGGGATTGGTGATCCTCTTCCCATCTTTACTTCTGAGAGCCGCTGCTACTCCAAGATGCTCTTTTTATACCCAGTCATGTTAATGACCTATTGCCAATTGACCTAATGAGTTGCAATTTGCTCCTCCAGCTGTTCCTTTTTTGTACCTTTAACTTTTCCAGCCTCTTATTGCCCCTGTCCCAACTTTTTTGAGATGTGTTGCTGTCATGAAATTTCAAATGAGCCAATATTTGGCATGAAATTTCAAAATGTCTCACTTTCGACATTTGATATGTTGTCTATGTTCTATTGTGAATACAATATCAGTTTTTGAGATTTGTAAATTATTGCATTTCGTTTTTATTTACAATTTGTACTTTGTCCCAACTTTTTTGGAATCGGGGTTGTATTTTTTAAATGTTGAAACATTTTAATTTCATTATTTTTTTAAGCCATTTTTGGTCGACCACATTTCTTTACATGTATCCAGGGTGCGATTTGTCAAAAAACCAGAAGGGGGGATTTTTTTTTTTTTTTAATCGTGAAACGTCACAAAATTAAGGTAACAATAGGCTAACAGCTCAATAACATCCGATGATATCAAATGAATAACACTAAATGAAAACAAACACTAAACCAGAGATAGTAAATTCATCTTCCTATCTCTCTGACTAAATACACGAACACTAACACACAACAAAGTTCACATTGCTTGTCGCGTTGCTGTGATGTTTCTCTCCCTCCAGATTAAATGGACAGTGACTCGAAAATCACTGAAATACATGAATACTAAATGAACAGTTTGTTCTGATGGCGCAGTTCATGTGGACTTTTCTGCTTTCCCGTTGATGCGCTATCCGCCGCGTTTCACCCTTCTTTAATCCACATTTCTGCGAATTTCTCAGCAGGGAAGGAACGCACGTCTGGCCCATTGACAGCGAGGAAAAGAAGGCTGTCAGTGTGGATACATTCATTCTGTTGCGCTCATCAGTAAGGATGTGATTCATGGCGCTAAATCCACGTTCGCACTCTGATTATCTACAATGTATCTATTTGCTGGGGATGTTCGTAGGGTTGCCAACTTTCTCATATCCAAATGAGGGACACTTTGTTCCGGGTGCGGACAAGTACCGGTACAGGCCCTGTACACGCACCCCAGCGCCCCAAAACAGTTACAGTACCGAATCGCCTTTAGGTGAGTGTTTCAAATGTAGGCCACTACAAATTCATTTCTAAAATAGAGCTTTTAAAAATTAATAGACCAATTAATGGATATTTTTAAGTAACTTAATGCAAAATAACAAACAATTCTAATATTATTGTCTCATTTTTCTCTTTTAAACTTTGGCCAAATAATTCATCAGGCCATATTTATGAAGGCAATGTCATAAACTGAAAAATGATTTGCTGTAGCTGTAAAACCCTGATATTTGCTTAATTGTCCATTTGAAAACCCTAAGAACCTTCTGCAATACTTCATAGCAGAAGAAGAAGAGAGAAAGACATCACAAAGGCAGGAGTGAGGCAGAAAAGCTCCCCTACTATAGGCTGAGGTCTATCCTGTTTCGGAAGGTTTTTTTTTAAGCTATCTGCTATCCTTATCGAACAGTTAGGCTGTATCCACTGGCTGCACCATCTGCTCTAGTTTAATTTGATGCCTATTTTGTCAGTATAGCTTAAAAATTCAGGATATGGCAACAGTGAATGGTTTTAAATCGCAGATGACCGCGACTCGCGGTAATAGCGCTTCTCACGGCAATTACGCGATTTACACCACAGCATTGGAGTGAGGGGCAGGATCTGTCCCTGACGGGACAAATTTAAATTACCCAAAAACGGGATGTCCTGCCCAGTACGGGACGGTTGGCAACCCTAGACGTTCGTGAACATCAAAGCTGCCACTTTGGGTCATTTTGAAAGTGAGTGCAATGTAGACCATAGAAAACTGTGTCACAACATGCCTGTCATGTCAACTTTTTTTTTGGTTTGTTTGTTTTATTGACGGGGTTGTCCCCGAGGATTTTTTTTCAGCAGAGATAAAAACCGGGGGGGGGGGGGGGGGGGGGGGGAATGATCCCCACCATCCCCCCCAGCAAATCACACCCAGCATGTATCTAAGGTTTTTGCACAGGACCGTACATTTTAATAATGTTTAACAAAATTTCAAAAATGTGATCAATCAAATATTATAACAACCCCAATCCTAAAAAAACTAGGACGCTGTGTAAACTGTCAATAAAAACAGAATGTGATAATTTGCAAATCATGGAAACCCTATACAGTATTTCATTGAAAATTGTACAAAGACAACATATCGAATGTTGAAACTGAGAAATTTTACTGTTTTTTTTAAAATATATGAATGAATGAATTTGAATGATTTTTTTTTATTTCGAACATGTATAAAGAAATGTATGTAACTATTTGTACATACAAAAGAAAGAAAACAAGAAATTAAAAAATAAATAAATAAAATAACATAAAGAGCTAAGACATTACAAAACACCGCACACTGTTCGAAAAAGGAGTGGGAAGAAGTACAATACTTTTTTAATTTCCCACCCCTTTTTAACTACCCCGAAATCCAAACTACATTAATACACCTATAAAAATATATACCATATATACACTTCATGAATATCTATATAAATATCTCATCTCATCTCATTATCTCTAGCCGCTTTATCCTGTTCTACAGGGTCGCAGGCAAGCTGGAGCCTATCCCAGCTGACTACGGGTGAAAGGCAGGGTACACCCTGGACAAGTCACCAGGTCACAGGGCTGACGCATAGACACAGACAACCATTCACACTCACATTCACACCTACGGTCAATTTAGAGTCACCAGTTAACCTAACCTGCATGTCTTTGGACTGTGGGGGAAACCGGAGCACCCGGAGGAAACCCACGCGGACACGGGGAGAACATGCAAACTCCACACAGAAAGGCCCTCGCCAGCCCCGGGGCTCGAACCCAGGACCTTCTTGCTGTGAGGCGACAGCGCTAACCACTACACCACCGTGCCGCCCTATATAAATATATAATTACAAAAATAAATATATACTACAAACCATATATACACTTCATAAATATCTACATAAATATTTAATTACAATTCAGTTGCTCAACAGTTCAGGGTCTCCTTTGTTGTATTTTTTAAATATATGCTTATTTTGAATTCGATGTCAGCAACACATTTCAAAAAAAGTTAGGACGGGGGCATGTTTACCACTGTGTTGCATCACCTCTACTTTTATCAACACTTTGTAAACGTTAGTTTTGAAAGAGAAATGTTGTCCCAGTCTTGCCTGATATACAATTTCAGTTGCTCAACAGTTCAGGGTCTCTTTGTTGTATTTTGCGCTTCATAATGCACCAAATGGGAGACAGGTCTGGACTGCAGGCAGGCCAGTTTAGCACCCCGACTCTTTTACTACGGTGCCATGCAGGTGTAATTTGTGCAGGAAGCGGTTTGGCATTGTTTTGCTGAAAGAAGGAAGACCTTCCCTGAAATTTTTGAAGATTTTGTCTGGATGGCAGCATACTGCTCTGAAACGTGTCTATATCATTCAGCATTAATGACGCGTCCCAACTTTTTTGGAATTGAGGCTGTACTTTGAAGTACATTTAACGAACAAAAGGGACATTTTTCCCAGTAATTACAACATTTCAAGCACCTCTGACGCTTCTAAACACCTTGCGGACACTTTTTAAGAGCAGATTAAGAATGACGCTTCACTTCCTTCATGATGAGTCATTTGAGGAGTCATCTGATTCACTCGAGCATAATTCGTTCCAAACACAGATGAAGTATTGGAAGTTAACTAGTGTTAAATACGACAGTGTTACAATTCTCATCCAGTTAGATTTCCAACTACGTCACCAGTGTTTTAATAAAATGTAACTTATTGCTCCTTTAAAGCTTTTATTCTCCTCTTGATTGTTAACAGTGTGAACAAGGTTTGGGATCCATCATGGTCTTATTTAAAAGCCACAGTGCTAACTGATCCCAAGTCCTTCCTGCCAACATTTTTGCATGAATTATTCCTTCGCTCATGCTCTACTTCTCCGGGTTTGGGTGGTCTCAGGGTGCTGTGCAGCTCGTTTTGTGCTCTGGGCCGTTGGCTGAAGCTCAGTGTACACTCAGAGATAACAGTTTTCATTTGTTTCCAGTATTTAATAACAGTGTGAGTGGAGGAGAGTGGAGCTGAATGGGATCCAGATGGCAGAGCAGCGGTACCACACACGCTGCCCTGGCACCGGCACGGCCTCGCTCCCTCCATACCACTCTCTCTCTCTCACACACACATCTGCTTTTCAACTTTCTCTCTTACTCTCGCTCCTTTTTTCCACATTGCCTTTTTGAATCTTTCTGTTTAACCTTAATTCAGTTTCCTGCATCTTTCTCTACTCTCCGTCAATTCCTCTCCACTTTGCTCCTCATCTCTACGTCGCTCATTCTCTGGTTCTCATTTTTATCTCTTTCCTCCTCCTCCTTCTCCTCCATCTCTTGTTACTTTTAGGACCAACTCCAAAATGAGGTCATGAGCCAGAGCCGACACTATAATAACAGCCTGGCTGCACACACTAAGACAGGAAATTAATCAATCTTCCGACAGTGTGTTCATTCAAAGCTTAAAGTGGAGGTTAACTCCGAGGCTTACTCAGGGCTAACTGACTAGAGGTGGACAGTAACGAAGTACATTTACTTGAGTACTGTACTTAAGTACACTTTTTGAGTATCTGTACTTTACTTGAGTATTGTTTTTTTTGAAATTTATGACTAACTTCACTACATTTGAAAGGTATCGTTCTTTTCACTCCACTACATTTCTATCAAGCTCCTCGTTACTCGTTACTATGAAGCGGCTTTTCTTTTTTTTCTAAAACATGTTTTTTTCGCAGGTGACACTGAGACAGCCGATCAGTAATCACTAGGGTCACGTCACGTCCATAGACTATAAAATCAAGTTCAGTGATTTCTCAACAGCATTATTTGAACACGATCAGCTGATGGCGGAATGGAAGGAGGCGGTTCTTCTGGAGAATGCGCGCGCCCATGGTTTTACCTCGAACCCATGTTTCAGTTTTCAGAAAGGATAAAAGATGCATTTCATTTTAAATATTAGCTTTGTTTGCCTAAAACGAACCACATCACAGCCTACAAAAACTTGCTGTCCGAACTGCGGAAGCATATTGAGGTATATAAACGTTTTATTCCAAGAGAAAGCTTGCAACGAAGTTGTCTGTGCTTTTAGAGCTAGCGATAACGTTGCAATAGCCATGCAGTCTGGTTAGTCAAATGACTTTCTATGGATTTGCCCACCAAGTTGCCGTAGCCTTGTCCACGGCTAATGCTAACACATAGCTAGTTAATTTGGACACTGTTAGTTAGCATGTAAAAACGGAGTGATGCTAAGATGAATAATGTTAACTTATCTGAAGTCCTTTCAGAAATATGTTTTAGCATAGGGTGACCAGACGTCCCGGTTTTACCGGGACAGTCCCGATTTGGGGTTGTATGTCCCGAGTCCCGACAAAAGTCTGTCGGGACACGGATATGTCCCGGTTTTCGCCACTCGCGACGTTTGCGACTGAGCAGCGTGGGAATCATTAGCGGAGAAATGTCTGCATTTACTATTGTTGGGTCAAAATTTATTATATGTAGATTATGATCAGAATATGAATCAGAATCAGTAGGTTAAATCAGGATATATGTAGGTATATGTAAGTTTAGTGAAATAGTGATTCTTAGCTTATTCTGTGTTAAAATTTAGTTTGAAATGACCTTAGGTCCGGCTGGACATTGTTTGGGAACATTTTGTTTATGAATGTGTATTTTGAACAGAGAAGTGTCTGAAGGTCTGTTTTAGTGTCAGATCGACTCATACCACACTCAGAAATAGTAGAATTAAAGTTCATGATTATGCTTATTCATTCAGTTGAATCTTAGGTCATGGCTTCATAAAGGCTATGAAATACACTGAAATATATTGAAATATACTATGGTAATGATTAATGTTAGTTTATAGATCCCGTAATTAATGAATACATTCCGTGATTAATGTTAGTTTCATAGTTCTAGATTAGTTTCATAATGACATTATAATTATAATTAAGATCTTATGATTCTAAGGATTTTTAGTTTAAGAGCATTAACCTAATTTAGTTATAAGTTTAATCCTGTTAGTGGTTTAATTGTTCTCTCTCTTTCAGACATATTCTCATTGTTCTTGTGGTTAAGTTGTTCTTATTTTTTATGTTTATTCTCTTATAACATTCATTATTAAGAACTGATTGTTATTTGTTATTTTACTTATGTTGATGGAATCAAGATAATCAAGATGTAATTTACTGACTGACCACACATTCATGTGTTAAGAATAATTCCTGTTAATTATTAAGAAGTAGTAAGATCCTTTCTGTGCAAACTAGTGTTTTTTTGACCTTCTTCGTAGGCGACATTATCTATGTTTAACATTCCAAACTATTCCACGAAGAATCAGACATAATACTGATTATAAGCTAAAATTCTGATATCTATCTGTACCTTACTGTCAGCAAAAATATGTTATTATATTATTATGATTGATTCAAGATCATTACACACTTCTACATAGACACACACCCATAGACACACACACACACACGAAGACAAAACATAAACACAGCAACACTATAAGACATTCCCACAAATGTTTTCATTCGGACGAAGCGAGCGAATAAACTGGCATGTGAACAACCCACACGTGTTCTCCTGTCCGTTTCTGAGCGATTCGTCTACTTGTCTACTTACTTCGGGCCCGAAGGGAAGGCATTCACGAAGGAATCCAGGGTCTCTTTCTGGGTGAACCCAACAACTATTTTGATGAATTGACAGGAATCGCAAACTTTCCTGGTTACTGCCCCCTGGCCCTGTGGCATGGGTGTTTATTTAGCCACATTATTCCAGACAACAGAACGTGTTGCCATGCAACAATAAAATAAACATTAACTGGCGCGAATGTTCTTTGTCTAGCAGCTAGCAGCAGTAATGCCGCAGCAATTATGCCGAAAAGAAAACGTACCTTTTCCAAAGATTTACAGGGCACCTACCCCTTCCTCCGAGAGGCGCAGAACAATGCGCACGAAGCCTACTGCACACACTGTAAGTGCTTTGTTCTTGTACTGAGTTGGGTAGCCTATGCTGCAAATGCTGTGCGCTCCTGTGGGGGCTTTCCTCGGGCTGCCGCCCCTCTCCTCCTTTACTGCTGTTTTGTTTGAGTGTATATTTACAGAAGCCGCGAGAGGCCCTTCATATAATCTTTTTTTATTCACCTTGTTATCCCGAGATAACGACATAATTAATTCAGGATCTCGAGAAAACAACACAACTAATTCGAGATCTAGAGAAAACAAAACCGTTATTTCATGATCCCAGCTGGATCACTGTATCTCCGTCGGTAGAGACGAAGCCGGGCCAGTCTTCTGCGGAGGTGCCGCGGACTAATTTTGAAATTATCCCTTATTAAAAGACTTAATGCAATCTCTCCCTGTGTCAACCCCTGATCAAAATATTGCCTTATTAGGTGATCGATTATTCCAGACATTCTAATGACCAAAGCTGCGTCTATACAGAATGAGAAATAGCCCCAAAGTCAGCATATCACAAGTCTCTTGGCGCACCTGAATGAACCATTTCTCAGCTGTTTACTTGAGATCACGGAATAATTGTTTTGTTTTCTCGAGATCTTAAATTAGTTGTTTTGTTTCCTCGAGATCCTGAATTAATTATGTCGTTATCTCGGGATAACAAGGTGAATAAAAAAAAAGGATTATATGAAGGGCCTCTCTCGGCTTCCGTAGTATATATTCTCAAATCACTTGTCTCTTTTTTGTTTCTGTTTAACATACCATTCTGACAGTTTGGCCATATTGCTGTGTTGAACAGCTTGTTGCACCTTCCATTAAAGTGTTCACTTTTGTACACATCTTCTTGCTTTATTCATTCAGTTGTGGGGAATGGTTAGTAAGGTTGATTCTGACCTAGGCTATGTTGTACTTTTAAAGTTCATGCTATAGTGCATACAATTTTAGAGATATAGCCTACATGTGCATCTGCATTCTTCTTGGTGTTCTCACAAACAGGTGAAATAAATCAGTTTAAATTTGGCCTATGGACATAGCCTGGCCTATTCTCAGCCATTACAAAATCTGTTGTCTGACCATAATTTAACTGATCTGTATACCGCTATGCTACTAGATAACAAAATGCCTGTTTGTTTTATTTCATGTGAGATGTTGATAAATGTGAGCTTCAGCAAAATGATAAGAGCACCTCTCTGAGTGTCACGTTTACGTAAAAAAAAGGTGTGCGTGCACGAGCATGGTCGCGTGCAAAAGTGTCCCGGTTTCAGACTAGGGAAATCTGGTCACCCTATTTTAGCATAATCTTGCCAAATAAACAATATAGAAATCTTTCTTTTCTAGTAGCGCTAGCTACCCAATATGATTCAGAGTTTGAAAAGAGTTTGCTAGCATGTCAGGTGGAGTTTCACTGACTAGCTAGCTTAACGTTAAACCACCATGATGGCACAGCATGCGTTCATTTTGTGAATTCACATTTCTGTCTTTGGTAAAGATGTTAGGTTTTGTAAGCGTTGTGGCAATAATACAACGATGCGTTGACAGAAAATCTACTTTTAGCACTTAAGTATTTTTAAAAGCAAGTACTTTAACTTAAGTAAAAATTTGACTGGACAACTTTCACTTGTATCGGAGTAACATTTGATCAGTGGGATCTGTACTTTGACTTAAGTAATGAAGTTGGTTACTTTGTCCACCTCTGTAACTGACCAACCCCATTCTCTGCCGTATGATTCGGGGTGTTTAGTCACCGTTTACTAAACAATAGTATAAGGTAGTCACACTAGAGGCGGAATGAGCCGGAATGCCGTCAGAATGAAAATTCTTCATATATTCCGGGATATTCGAAGTGCATTCTAAAAATTCTGACTGCATTCTGAGTGCATTCCAAACATTCGGGCCTATTCTTATGGCCGGCCCGAATGTTTTGCTCATGCTCAAAACATTCGAGGTGCATTCGAAGAGGAGAAATATCGAACGGCATTCGAACTGCGTTCTAAATATTCTTACGGCATTCCAACAGAATTCGAAACATTCTGATCACGTTCGAGGGAAAAATCAAAATGGCAAGCCACTTCAAATCCTGCCAGAATGTCCCGAATGTGCCTCGAATGAGCCGGAATGCCGTCGGAATGAAAATTCTTCGTATATACCAGGATATTCGAAGTGCATTCTAAGTATTCGAGCTGCATTCTCTTTGAATTCTTAGACGTTCAAAACATATTCGGCGGCTATTCCGGGAGCGTTCTGACTGCATTTGAGGTGAATTCGTACAGCATTCGAGGCACCTTCCAACCAGACTTCGGGTGGTATTCGGGCAGCAATCGAACCGCACTCGTACGGCATTCGAAGTGCATTCTTAATATTCTTACTGCATTCTAGGTATTCCTACTGTGTTCCAACTACATTCGAACTGCATTCGAAAGCTAATATACCCGGAATGTGCAAGAATCATTCGAGGCGGGTTCAAAGCGCATTCTAAGTATTCGAACGGCATTCTTACAAAGCTGTAAGAATGTTGGTCAGTTTGAAATTCCCACCCGAATGTGGCACGAATTTTGAAAAATTTTTCATTCCATCTGGTTCTGCTTGAGTCCTGCTAATTCCGAATAAGTGCGACAGGGCCTTACCTATCATTATGTCAAATCAGGTATTTTAAATCCTGATTTAAAACGTTCCAAGTATGGTTAAAAGATGCACCAGATCTAAACCGACACCTTGACAGAGGAGAGCGTTTTGTTTTCTACATGTCAAGAAAAAAAATCAAAGAAATCGTGAGCTTTGGATTGGTCTGCGTGGTCGAGCTAATCGTCAGCTGAACACGGACACCTCTTTCAACTCCGAGGTGATGCGCTGTATCTGTAGTTTAGGTAGTGGGACCAAAAAAACCGAGTTCTTTTGCAGAAAAATATTAAACGGTTTTTCCACGAAATCGAGTCGTACATGAGCTGATAGCTGACGAGTCGCATAGCGCCGAGTTGTCTATAAGTCATGTACGACAAGATTGAGTGGAATAACTGTTTTATTCTATCCACATTCACTGGATTTTGAGAAACGGAGCATTTTTATTGTTAGGTTTGCAAATGCGATAAATAAAAACTTTATACAAAACGTCCGACAAAATCATTTCCGCTTAGAATGTAAACAAACCGGCAAAACGACAGTCGCAATTTGTGAAAAATGCGATGATAATAATAATAATAATTCTTGGAAAAAAAAAGATACGTTCTTACCATCAAATACTTTCATTCCATATTTTGTTGCTTTTTTTTGAGGTTTTGTTTTCGAGTAGAGTTTTTATTTCGTCCTCGGTTGGTTCAGCAACACGCTCCGCCATTTTGTTTTGCTTTACTCATGGTATATGAGCTGATATCCTAGTAGTAGAGTAACCAATCAGAGCATGCGATTGCTCATATCCAGTGAATGTGGATAGAATAATTGACATATTAGCAAGCTTAATAACCCAAACTTGGTTGAAGTGACCAGCTAGGCAGGCTAGCTTATCCTTGCTGAACTATCCAACTTCTTGTCTCCAAGTGCGAGCATAAATCTGGCGTTATGCCCATTGTTTAAGCAAATCCGAATGTTTAAATCCCCTTACAACCTCTTGCCATGATATCTGTGGGAAGTATACTGAGAAAGAAAGAATGATGATCCTTTCAATGAAGAGATTTATTTAAAAAAAAAAAACAACAGCCATCTTTTTTTTTTTTTTCTGGCTGGTTTGCGTGACTTTGTGTGCATGTTCAGAAGCAGCGACATTCACTTGACGGTATGTCAGAGCCAAAACATCCCTGCCCATTTGGATTCCAAGTCAGGGACTGTAAAATGTTTAGTGAGTTCATGCACAGCGATGTTAAACAGCCTGAGTCGCTCTGTTTCTGTTTAAAACTTTCCACTGTCGTCAGGCTTGTTGTCATGATCTGTGTCTCAAATCGAAAACTCTGACGTTACGTTCAAAAATGTGTTTACTAATCTAAAAAATCCTGAAGACGGGTCTGCCAAACAGAGTTTCAGGACAGATTTTTTTCATTCAAACATAAACAAAACAGGAAAACTGGTACTCGATAGGCGGCACGGTGGTGTAGTGGTTAGCGCTGCCGCCTCACAGCAAGAAGGTCCGGGTTCGAGCCCCGTGGCCGGCGAGGGCCTTTCTGTGCGGAGTTTGCATGTTCTCCCCGTGTCCGCGTGGGTTTCCTCCGGGTGCTCCGGTTTCCCCCACAGTCCAAAGACATGCAGGTTAGGTTAACTGGTGACTCTAAATTGACCGTAGGTGTGAATGTGAATGGTTGTCTGTGTCTATGTGTCAGCCCTGTGATGACCCGGCGATTTGTCCAGGGTGTACCCCGCCTTTCGCCCGTAGTCAGCTGGGATAGGCTCCAGCTTGCTTGCGACCCTGTAGAACAGGATAAAGCGGCTAGAGATAATGAGAATGGTACTCGATAACGTAGTATTTCTCAACCACTTGATTTTGTTTCTCCCCCCAAGTTGAAGTTAATTTTTAGTAGGGGACAACTACTGGGTTGCATCAGATGTCACATCCGCGTCATTAGATACGCAAGACATGAAGTGGTGGTCAGCTGAGCTCGCTGTTCATCACTGGGGCGCCTCGCTAGTCATTAAAATGCCTGATGCTTGAGTTGTTTCGGGCTGCTCGAATCAAACAAACCGTGAAACTGATAAAAGTTTCTTCTGGGTTCCCCGTGAAGTGATTAAGGGTGAAAGGGCAAAGGATTTTACCAAAAGACGATGAGAAAGATGGATCTTGAACCTCAAAGGGAGCTCAGTCGAAGAACGCTTGAGTTTGCAGTGATCACTTTGCGAAAGGTTTGTGAATTCCTCTGATTTATTTCATTTGGATTCACAAATCACTTTTCTCACCATTTTCTGTAGTTCAGAAAACGCTTCAGTCATCAGATGCGTTTTTGTTCACCGTAGTCGCTGTACTGTAAACTAACACACAGTGGATATAAAAAGTGTGCACACCCCGTTAAAATGATCGGTTTTTCTGATGTAAAAAAAAAAAAAAGAGACCATGATAAATAATTTCAAAACTTTTCCTACCTTTAATGTGACCTATAACCTGTATAATTTAATTGAAAAACAAACAAATCTGTTCGGGGGAAAAACATAAACGTACAATAATCTGGTTGCATAAGTGTGCACACCCTTAAACTAATACTTTGTTGAAGCACGTTTTGATTTAATTACAGCATTCAGTCTTTTTGGGTTGGAGTCTATCAGCCTGCCACATCTAGACTTGGCAATATTTGCCCACTCTTCCTTGCAAAAGTGCTCCAAATCTGTCAGATTGCAAGGGCGTGTCTTGTGCACAGCCCTCTTCAGGTCACCCCACAGATTTTCAATTGGATTTAGGTCTGGGCTCTGGCTGGGCCGTTCCAAAACTTTTTGGGGGTCGTTGTCGTGCTGAAAGATGAAATTCCTCTTCGTCTTCAGCTTTCTAGCAGGCATCTGAAGGTTTTGGGCCAAAATTGACTGGTATTTAGAACTGTTCATAATTCCCTCCAGCTTGACTAAAGCCCCTGTTCCAGCTGAAGAAAAACAACCCCAAAACATGATGCTGCCACCACCATGCTTCACCGTGGGTATGGGGTTCTTTTGGTGATGTGCAGTGTTGTTTTTGCGCCAAACATACCTTTTGGAATTGTGGCCAAAAAGTTCAACCTTGGTTTCATCAGACCATAACACATTTTCCCACATGCTTTTGGGAGAGTTGATGCATTTTTTTTTTTTTTGCAAAATTTAGCCAGGCCTGGATGTTTTTCTTTGACCCTACCTCATAGTCCAGACATATGGAGAATATGGAAGATTGTTGTCACATGTAGTACACAACCAGTAGCTACTTGCAAGAAATCCCTGCAGCTCCTTCAGTGTTGCTGTAGGCCTCTTGGCAGCCTCCCTGACCGGTTTTCGTCTCATCTTTTCACAGAGATGCCTACCCCAAATTCTGAATTTCAGTATTCTTGAAAACATTTTTCAGTATTTTGGAATGACTTTCAGTAACATTAATTTATGCGCATTTCCATTATAAAGAGGTGTATATACCAATATGTTTAACATTTAAATTATTAAAAATAACTGTTTTGTGTGAATTGGATAAACAAAACGCGAGCAGCCATCTCAATTGAATTTCCACTCAACAAATTTCTAGAGCATACAATTTCTCACATTTTTCTAAATACAATAGTGTTCCCTGTTTGCAGACATTACGGTTGACTACCAATCATTGGTATTGAATGTAACTCCTCAAAAGTATTATATTATATTGCCTGGCAAAATGTTCTACCTGTTAACGGATTCTAATAAAATTTAAAAAAAAATTCTTACTTCATGCCAAAGAGAGTCCGACATTGTTATCTTAATGTCCCAATATATAAATACTTCAGCATAATGCTTCAGAAGAGACATTGAATAAAATGACATTTATAATTGTATTTAAAACAGTGGAATGATCAATTTTTTGCCACAATCCCAACAGCACTAATCATAAAATTCTGTTTTTGATCATACTACATGTACATTTGCACTTGCAACACTGAAAAGACTTTGAATTAAAGAAGTACAGCCAGTGTTTGATATTTCAGTGAATAAAAATCAGACATGTAAAAAGAAACTGAATAAGTTTAACTCGCATTTCATGGCACTAATTGGCAAGTTCAACTCCAAGCACAGGTCAACCATCACCGCTTCAGCACGTGTCACGTTTCGTGTCTTTTCATCCACAGATTTCATAAAAAACTGCTGGATACCCCAGATTTACTTTCCGCCTGACTCGCCATTTCAGCATACTCCATATGTTTTTTGGAGTTGACATGCCGCCTGCAGTCATCGTGACCACCACGAGTGATGTTAATGTCAGTTCTACACAGTTTGCGTATCCATTGCCCTTTTGACTGGGTGTAATGCACGGCCATTCTACCGTATATCGTGGGAGGAACACCTGAGACCTGTGTTTCACTTGTCCCGATACTGAGCGTTTCATTTCCACTATTGAGAAGCAGCACCATGCGTGTGTGATGTCGAGTGAAAATAGCGCGAACAAATGTGCGGTATCTGCGCATGTCACACACAGCATGTGCGGTTGTCGTAAAAATAAATGGCCGTGAATCGCGCATGGATTGAAAAAGTCGCTTGGACATTTAAAAACAACTCACTGGAATTTTTTAAGACTTTATAATAATTCCGTACAGAATAACACTGTTTGCCGTAACATCATATTTAAGTAACTTTTCCGTACAAAATACGGCCAATCCGTACTAGTAGGCATCTCTGTAATTTCATCAATTTTGGAGGGACATCCAGTTCTCAGTAATGTCACTGTTGTCCCATATTTTCTCCACTTCTTGATGACTGTCTTCACTGTGCTCCATGGTATGTCTAATGCCGTGGAAATGTTTTTGTCCCCTTCTCCTGACTGATACCTTCCAACAATGAGATCCCTTTGATGCTTTGTAAGCTCCCTGCGAACCCTGGCTTTTGCTGGAGGAGGCAACTGAGTAAATGTCTGGACTTTATTTGGGGTTAATCAGAGTCATTTTAACTGATGGCGGGTGTGAACCCAAAAAGACTGAATACTGTAGTTAAATCAAAAGGTGCTTCAACAAAGTATTAGTTTAAGGGTGTGCACACTTATGCAACCAGCTTATTGTACGTTTTTTATTTTTATTTGTTTTTTCCCCGAACAGATTTGTTTGTTTTTCAACTGAATTGTACAGGTTATAGCAGGGAGGATTGGGACTCGAGCGGCTGTGGTTTGTTCACATCCGATACTAAAACTTGTAGTGTCCTAGCAACCATCTCAAAGAGATGTATAAAAAGCCCAGAAATTCCTACTTACCTGGGCAAAAACGATACAGGATTTATCTTGTAGTGTCCTGATCCCCAGATCTTTAACCCAGCCACATATAAAAAGTTGCACTCTTCTATGTTCTTCCAGGTTTTTATCTGTGTCTCCGTGTAGAACGATGTCTGCAGCATCAGGTAGTTTGAGACGTCAGGGAACTCAGCGGATGGATAATTTTCCAACTCGTAGAAAAAAAATCCTTCTTTGTTAGCGTGTAAGGAACTAATCCCATTGAGTGGTTTCTATATCCACTTCTTTTGAGTGAACTTCTTGGTTTTAATAACTTGCTTGTTTGCTGAACACAAACATGGCAATAAGTTCTTGTGTTAATGGACCAGACTCCACTTTTGGATCATGAATCCCTTTTCATTGAGAATAACCTGCGTGCATGGTTTGGCTTCTGGTACATCCATACAGTTTGAAATACAATACAGACAATTAAAAACAGTTTGTTTTTATTGTGTTTATTTAATTCCTGGGCTCCCATCTCTAACAGGGAGTGACGTTGCGTCGCATCACATTAATACACTTTACAATTAATTAGATTCTAATAGAATAGATGAGGCAAAATTAATGGGGATGTTTTTTATGGGCCTTGACTCGTTATGAATATGAAAAGGCGGGCCTTAAAGCAGAAAAGGTTGAGAACCTCTGGAATAGTAGACGAGTATATTATTTGAGACACAACGCTAGTCAGTGATGAAGACAGTGTCATATGGTGCTATACTGCCTCTACTGTTTACGTTGGCATTGCGCTATGCAGATGTGTATGCTCAGATAGCAACAGTCGCCATGCTTGGGTGTGGCTTAGGATCAGTAGAACATGATTGTGAGTTACAGGAAGTGAGGTTCTTACCAGCCAGAGCCAGCAGCAGCTCTCCCAAACTTTGCTGATACAAATCCAGCGTTTCGTAGTCCTCGATCCCAGACGCCTCCTGTACGATACAGCACGTTAGACGTACTATAGCCACAACAGATACGACTTATAAACACCAAACACAGAGTGTCACCTTCACTACAGCAGTGGCAGATAAATCCAGCGCTGCGAGTAGGCGTGGATGATCCCGAGACATTTCTGATAGACAGAATAAAGACAATGAGACCCACTAAATACCAAGAATAAAGCCATTTCTCATTTGTTCCAATCGAACTGCCATAATAGCGGAGAATCGCTGCTCAGATTTTCCACATCAGCTTCAATTCAGTTTAAAAACCGCTCATTGATTCCAGACATTTGTGTTTACTGAGAGGTCAGTGTGTGTGCTTTTTACTGTGTAGACGAAATTATTTACCTCGTAATATGTCCCGGGCTGACTGGGCTTTCTCAAAGCTGATTTTGTTGTCCGAAGCCACCAGAGCTTTGAGTTCTTCAGCTCGAGACACATACTGGTTGACCTGTAAGACATTTCAAATGGTTATTATTTATTATTTTTAATCAATCAATAGCAACATGGTTCACTTTATCGGCATGAAAAACAAATCTGATACTAAGATTTAACCCCCATTTTCTCGCACCAGTCATACAACAGCTAACAGCCAGGCAGGACTAAGCATGAAGGCTCACATGCGCTTCCTCTAAGACCAAACTAAACGTGAAACCACGAGAATAAATTTTAGTCTGCAAGATCTATTTTATCCCTAGCTATCCGCTGCCATCATTGCTGTATAGCTGTATATAAATGCCTGAACAATATCATAGATTTTGATTTTAATTTTACTAGGAATTAGAGCACACATATAGTTAGGCCCATATATATTTGGACACTGACACAAATTTTGGTTTTTTTTACCTGTTTACTGAAACATATTCAAGTTGTAGTTATATAATGGACATGGGCATAAAGTCCAGACTTTCAGCTTTCATTTGAGGGGATCCACATTAAAATTGGATGAAGGGTTTAGGAGTTTCAGCTCCTTAACATGTGCCACCCTGCTTTTAAAGGGACCAAAAGTAATTGGACAATTAACTCAAAGGCTATTTCATGGGCAGGTGTGGGAAATTCCTTCATTATGTCATTCTCAATTAAGCAGATAAAAGGCCTGGAGTTGATCTGAGGTGTGGTGCTTGCATTTGGAAGATTTTGCTGTGAAGAAAACATGCGGTCAAAGGAGCTCTCCATGCAGGTGAAACAAGCCATCCTTAAGCTGCGAAAACAGAAAAAAACCCATCCGAGAAATTGCTACAATATTAGGAGTGGCAAAATCTACAGTTTGGTACACCCTGAGAAAGAAAGAAAGCACTGGTGAACTCATCAATGCAAAAAGACCTGGACGCCCACAGAAGACAACAGTAGTGGATGATCGCAGAATAATGTCCATGGTGAAGAGAAACCCCTTCACAACAGCCAACCAAGTGAACAACACTCTCCAGGAGGTAGGCGTATCAATATCCAAATCTACCATAAAGAGAAGACTGCATGAAAGTAAATATAGAGGGTTCACTGCACGGTGCAAGCCACTCATAAGCCTCAAGAATAAAAAGGCTAGATTGGACTTTGCTAAAAAACATCTAAAAAAGCCAGCACAGTTCTGGAAGAACATTCTTTGGACAGATGAAACCAAGATCAACCTCTACCAGAATGATGGAAAGAAAAAAGTATGGCAAAGGCGTGGTACAGCTCATGATCCAAAGCATACCACATCATCTGTAAAACACGGTGGAGGCAGTGTGATGGCTTGGGCATGCATGGCTGCCAGTGGCACTGGGTCACTAGTGTTTATTGATGATGTGACACAGGACAGAAGCAGCCGAATGAATTCTGAGGTATTCAGAGACATACTATGTGCTCAAATTCAGCCAAATAATAATTGGCGTTTCATAATACAGATGGACAACGACCCAGAACATAAAGCCAAAGCAACCCAGAAGTTTATTAAAGCAAAGAAGTGGAATATTCTTGAATGGCCAAGTCAGTCACCTGATCTCAACCCAACTGAGCATGCATTTCACTTGTTAAAGACTAAACTTCAGGCAGAAAGGCCCACAAACAAACAGCAACTGAAAACCGCTGCAGTAAAGGCCTGGCAGAGCATTAAAAAGGAGGAAACACAGCGTCTGGTGATGTCCACGAGTTCAAGACTTCAGGCAGTCATTGCCAACAAAGGTTTTCAACCAAGTATTAGAAATGAACATTTTATTTACAATTATTTAATTTGTCCAATTACTTTTGAGCCCCTGAAATGAAGGGATTGTGTTTAAAAATGCTTTAGTTGCTCACCTTTTTATGCAATCATTTTGTTCAACCCACTGAATTAAAGCTGAAAGTCTGAACTTCAACTGCATCTGAATTGTTTTGTTCAAAATTCATTGTGGTAATGTACAGAACCAAAATTAGAAAAATGTTGCCTCTGTCCAAATATTTATGAACCTAACTGTAATAACGATTGCTGTCAGGATTTACACTTACCATGTGCTGCTTTTTCATGCGGCCGCTGACTGGAACAATTTAGATATGACTCTAAAGGCCCGGTCACACAGCGCTTTACGGCTTTATCACGGCCAAAACCCGTCAAAAAGTGCTCTCCCGTGAAGCAGACGATGTTGTTCGTGTTGATGTCGAAGTTAAGACGTGTTACAGTCGATATATAGACGTGACAGGACGCAGGGGAAAATCGGAACGGCGTCGGACGCGGCAAAAAGTTTTGGACTGCTCAAAACTTTAGACCGCGGACAACCACGGCCGGCACACGTGGTAAAGACGTGCAACACACGTGAAAAACACGTGATAATCAGTGTCCCGGCCGTTATTAAAACTTGGGGAGACGTGGTAAGACGCGAAAGTTTGGCGGTCTATCACGGGCAGAGCACGGTCATCGGACGGGTGTTACGCGTTGGTATCACAGGATATAGCGTGTGTTTAGCGGCTTATCACTGAGAAATGGATTTTTCCGCGTACATAGCACTGTCTAAGCCCGTTAAACGACGTCTCAAACAAGTTCTAAATTCGATTGATCACTGTCTAATCACTTCTGCATCACTTCTGATTTGCGGCATGTATAAATACCGTAATTTTCTGAGACCTCGGCACTTGCAGTCTAGATGTCAAGGGGTGAACATGAACCCTCAACGCTGTGATGTCCTCATGATGCAAAACATATGCGCACCCCTTCTAATGCACAACATGGGTCAAAAATGACCCGCATTCATTTTCCAGGTTATTTCATGCTGACTGAGTTTTTCTTTGCTCTATCTTTTGAAATCAATTTATTTTATGATTGAATATTCCAAGTATTCTTTAAATATCTTGTTTTTAATTACCACAAATCATTAATTTAATTTTTTCTTTGACTTTATGAACAAGAATACTTTTTATATTACTACACATGGGTCATCCAAGTGTGATTTAAAATTAAATGTCTTAATATTATAATTATAATTTGTTTCAAGTAATTACTTTAGCAGTGAATGGGGCCAGTTATTTATTTATTAACTATGTAGTTAGCTAAGCCAACTACAATAAAATTAGCTAACTAAAGTAGAATATGTCAACAGCTCGGTAGCTAATAGTAATTACTTGTAACTTTCTGACAAGTAATCTACTCGCTCTCAAGGGAACCTAAACACAATCAATTTTTTTCTAAGGTAATGTTAGAACAGTTGAATAACATTACTTGCATGTATGAGATGGGCAAAGGGCGCTGCGCTGAGCTATGAAATGTCTGACACAAGCACAATTCACAGTTCCCACCAAACGCTGGAGTAAATGCATGCGGGTCGGTTCTGACCCATGTGTGTAAACTCGATGTAGAATTACAAAAGCTGTGCTTGTTCATAACTTAAGAAAGGAAAAATAAAAACGATGATTTGTGCTAAACAAAAACAAGATATTTACTGCATATTTGGAAAAGTAAATGACAAAATGAATTTATTTCAAAAGTATATCATAGAAACACTCAGCCATACATGAAATAACCTGGAAAATGAACGCAGGTCGTTTTTGACCCATGTTGTGCATTAGAAGGGTAGTGATACAAAAAGGGGTTTTATTCAAAAAGTAAGAAAGGAAAAAATAAAATAAGGATGTATGATGATCAAAAACAAGTTAATTGAGGAATACCTTGAATACTGAATGATGGAATTAATTTATTGCAAAGATATAGAAGATAAAAACTCAGCCGGGTTACTTTTGACCCATGTTTTGCATCAAAGGGTTAATGCTCCAGCACCAACAGAACCAACTGATACAGGCTCAACATATCCTTGCTGAGCAAGCCGCTCTTCCAACGACGCTGAGCCGCGGTTACCCGTGATTTGGCAGTGCTATGGCAGTGGAGTGCCCGTTTTACGTCCGCGCTCAACACGCGATCGGCAGTGCTACAGACGCGATGAGGCCGCGGTTATCCGTGGTAACTTGTCGCTTTTTTCCCTACGTGCGAACCTATTTTTAGCCTTACACCTGGCTGGACTTGGTTAGCTGTGCTTAGGCAGTGCTGCAGCAGTGAAACAGCCGCCGACGGCCATACCCCGTACAAAGCACGGCAAAGCCAAAATTGACCAAAAATTACCACTTACGACCACGTCCACCAGATTTTTGTATCTTTTTGTACGTGTTATAGACGCGGAGTGCTGTGTGACCGGGCCTTAAGACAGGCATCTAGCCTTAATGATTTTAAATCGTTTTTAAGATGAACTTAAAGCTAGACTGCCTTTCAGGTTTTTCAGGTGTAGGTCATAAAAAGAATTTCCCTCCCGACACCTAATTATTTTTGTTTAGTGGACTGAAAGCTACCGAATTCAAATCACAGACTTCCAATTTTATTAGTTTTTTTTTTAACTCGAACAATTCATGATTTTATTTCCACGTGGCCCTAAATTCTCCGCTATTTTTTCCTGCTTCACTATGACGCAATACAAGATACTACGTCATGCATCACGTGGTGGGATTTCCCCGTTCGAAGGCAAATTTGAAACAGGAGAGAAAAATGGAGGACGCGAGTGTGTGAATGAAATGTGAAAGACTGACTACAGTAATGGAAAGAAAATGAGAAGATATATGTGTTATTTAGCAGCTGGGAGGTCCGTATTGTGAAATACCGTGACCGAGGTCTTGAAAGTACTGAGCGAGGCCCTCTGGGCCAAGGTCAGTATTCAAGGCTGAGGTCACGGTATTTCACCATACGGACCGACCTTAAGCTGGTAAATAATATATTTATTTTTTCTTTACCAAATTCTAACAGAAAACAAGAGCGCCTGAAAGGGAAAACCGAGCCAAGCTGAGGCGAGCCGCCATTTTGAATCCTCATTCACGGCTGTAATGCAAATGGTTTCCTCCTCGGTATACAAGTGCACTTCCATGGCAGGAAAAAAACTACATTTTGCCGCCTATGTAGTCCCCTATTTTTTGATAAAAATCTTATAAATAAATCGTATAAAAAAGATAAATGTTGACAAAAATTGCTACCATGTTTGTTGTTGTTGTGAACGAGTGAGTCGCCAGAGGTCCGTAACCGGGGTCCGTAACTGGGGCCCGTACCGTAGATACGGACCCGCTCGCCAGCCAATCAGAGCGCAGGATTTGATGGAAATCGGACCGCGAAAAAAATAAAAGACATTATGTTCTATACAACCCCGATTCCAAAAAAGTTGGCACAAAGTACAAATTGTAAATAAAAACGGAATGCAATGATGTGGAAGTTTCAAAATTCCATATTTTATTCAGAATAGAACATAGATGACATATCAAATGTTTAAACTGAGAAAATGTATCATTTAAAGAGAAAAATTAGGTGATTTTAAATTTCATGACAACAACACATCTCAAAAAAGTTGGGACAAGGCCATGTTTACCACTGTGAGACATCCCCTTTTCTCTTTACAACAGTCTGTAAACGTCTGGGCACTGAGGAGACAAGTTGCTCAAGTTTAGGCATAGGAATGTTAACCCATTCTTGTCTAATGTAGGATTCTAGTTGCTCAACTGTCTTAGGTCTTTTTTGTCGTATCTTCCGTTTTATGATGCGCCAAATGTTTTCTATGGGTGAAAGATCTGGACTGCAGGCTGGCCAGTTCAGTACCCGGACCCTTCTTCTACACAGCCATGATGCTGTAATTGATGCAGTATGTGGTTTGGCATTGTCATGTTGGAAAATGCAAGGTCTTCCCTGAAAGAGACGTCATCTGGATGGGAGCATATGTTGCTCTAGAACCTGGATATACCTTTCAGCATTGATGGTGTCTTTCCAGATGTGTAAGCTGCCCATGCCACACGCACTAATGCAACCCCATACCATCAGAGATGCAGACTTCTGAACTGAGCGCTGATAACAACTTGGGTCGTCCTAATCCTCTTTAGTCCGAATGACACAGCATCCCTGATTTCCATAAAGAACTTCAAATTTTGATTCGTCTGACCACAGAACAGTTTTCCACTTCGCCACAGTCCATTTTAAATGAGCCTTGGCCCAGAGAAGACGTCTGCGCTTCTGGATCGTGTTTAGATACGGCTTCTTCTTTGAAGTATAGAGCTTTAGCCGGCAACGGCGGATGGCACGGTGAATTGTGTTCACAGATAATGTTCTCTGGAAATATTCCTGAGCCCATTTTGTGATTTCCAATACAGAAGCATGCTTGTATGTGATGCAGTGCCGTCTAAGGGCCCGAAGATCACGGGCACCCAGTATGGTTTTCCGGCCTTGACCCTTACGCACAGAGATTCTTCCAGATTCTCTGAATCTTTTGATGATATTATGCACTGTAGATGATGATATGTTCAAACTCTTTGCAATTTTACACTGTCGAACTCCTTTCTGATATTGCTCCACTATTTGTCGGCGCAGAATTAGGGGGATTGGTGATCCTCTTCCCATCTTTACTTCTGAGAGCTGCTGCCACTCCAAGATGCTCTTTTTATACCCAGTCATGTTAATGACCTATTGCCAATTGACCTACTGAGTTGCAATTTGGTCCTCCAGCTGTTCCTTTTTTGTACCTTTAACTTTTCCAGCCTCTTATTGCCCCTGTCCCAACTTTTTTGAGATGTGTTGCTGTCATGAAATTTCAAATGAGCCAATATTTGGCATGAAATTTCAAAATGTCTTACTTTTGACATTTGATATGCTGTCTATGTTCTATTATGAATACAATATCAGTTTTTGAGATTTGTAAATTATTGCATTCCGTTTTTATTTACAATTTGTACTTTGTCCCAACTTTTTTGGAATCAGGGTTGTACAAAGGAAAGGAAACGCAGGACCAAACTAATAAATATCGGCGCTCAGCGAGCACCTCGGTGTGATCAGCTGTTCATTTAGTGACGGAATGATGGAACGGTCAGTGCACGGTCAAAGGTAAACCTGCGCATGCGCAGCACACACACACACACACAGACTTCCTCTGTCTGCTTGACTGCGCAAAGCAAGCGATTTCATGCACATTATTTGCTCAGGAATCTCCTCAATCCTCTTAAATAACTTTCCAGCTACAGAACAGCATGGCCTGATATTTTGTGAGATATTACAGAAATCACAATGACCACATTTCAGACGGAACTAAATTTCACTGATTTTATGAAATCGAAAGGCCGTCTAGCTTTAATATATTTTTTAAATTTATAAATAAATAAATACTTCATCTTTTTGAACTGCTGCATCACAGGGCTGAGTCTCTCACACTGAGGAAAACGCCCTCTATCTGCATACAAGAACTAACAGATATCCATGATTGGCTAGTGTTGCTGTGATTGACAGGGGACCATGAGTTTGCCCGTCCCACCCAAACAGCACTGTCACTTTTGTTCTCTTGGACTCCCAGTGACAGATAGTAAGTCAAGTCAAGTTTATTTTTATAGTGATTTTAACAATAGACCTTGTCGCAAAGCAGCTTTAGAGAATTTTAATGACTTTAAACATGAGATAATTTTATTCCTAATCTATCCCCAACGAGCAAGCCTGTGGCGACGGTGGCAAGGAAAAACTCCCTCAGACGACACGAGGAAGAAACCTCGAGAGACTCAAAAGGGAACCCATCCTCATTTGGGTGATAACACATAGCGTGATTATAACATCAACAGTTTTAAAATGAAGTCTGTTTCGTTGATGTTATAACTTTTCACTGATGGAAACTTGAGTGCAAAACTGTTCATGACAACTGCAGTGCTATCAGCAGGATCGGAATTCACCTCACGGAATCCAGGGACGCATGTCGGCCGAAACGAATCCGAGAAAATCGCAAAAGAAGCATTTTTTTCCCAAATTTTGTGATTTTCGTTTTTTTCCATAATGTGCAAGTTGAGATCTTGAAGAATGCAATCAGTATTTCAGATAATAGATTGTTTTGTTGGAAAAGCATACATTTTTTGTTGCAAATTGTCTCATTTTTGTCAGGACTGTAGCCTGCTGGGGGGTGTGGGTAAATTACCATATGGGCCATTCACGTGACGATTTAAGTCTTTTGGGGTTTTTTTCGCCAATCAGCTGTATGATACGAGCTGAGCTCATGGCTACTTAAGCTGCATACAGGCATGTAATTTCACTATGGAATGAATCTGGAGCAAGCTAAACAGATCGCAAAGGAGCTGAAACACCGCGAAGCAAACAGACACACGGTAGTTACATCGGAGATAACCATTTCTAGCAAAAAAAACGCAACCAAAAGGAAGTGTTCTAGGACTACATATTCCATCGGAGGCATTGATGTGTGCAAGGCGACGTTTCTCTTTCTGATGGGGTAAGTTTACTAATTTAAGGCTGTGTGGTTATTTTTGCATGTAACGGAGAGTGTTGTGGTTTGGTTACATGAAACTAGCATTGTGTTAGCTGTGTTATCATCGTGCTATCTTTCTTTCTTACGGTGTGAGTAATTTTTCAACCACAAAACGTTAAAGTATACTTTAGGACTTATTTTTGTACTTCATAATTGTTTTGGGCATACTTTGCATGGAAGGAAAATTGACGTGGTGATCTTTGTTTACATGAAAGTAGCATCGTGCTAGCTAGTAGGGGGTAGAGCTTTCCTTAATGTCATGCAAATGAGCACCATTATGTGCCCGCCCTGCACCCAGAGTAACTGAGAAGGAAAACTTTGAGGGCAATTTTCTCCCTTTTCTGTTTTAAGAGGTACGCACTTTCAAAAGGCCACACATTCTTCAAATATTGTCAGATCTCTACATGGAAGGCATCATTGGAAAGCTTAGAAACTGTACTTTCTGAATCTGTCAATAACTCAAAATGCCCCCGGGCCGACATGTGTCTCTAGATTCCTTGATCTGACACATTTCTGATCTACTAACAATACAGTGACCGGGGTTTCTTTTGGTTTTTTTTTTACTTTTTTTTTCCGTTTCCGGTTGAGAGTACGTCGTGCGCATTTTGGCTGCCGCTTCTCACCAGAGCTTTTTTTATTTTATTTCTTTTTCTATTTTCATTTATTTATTTATTTATTTTTTTCTGTGTGTTTGTGTAGTTTGATGTTTGAGTGTTTTTGTCCGCCGGTCGTGGTGTAGCTCCAGACCCAGTTTTGGGTGTCGGTTCCCTCCAGGCCTTGGTTCGCTGTGGGTGAAGCCTGTGCTCCCAGCTATGGACTGCAGTGAGCCTGTTGCTCATTTTACATTGTGGTTGTCCAGCGCTCTGTGCTTTAATGCTTGGCGTGATGTTCCGAGCGATGTTGCTCGGTGGCGTCGCAGCAGCTGTGCAGGTGGTTTGGGACACACCAGCGCTCTGCGTGGCGGAGCTTCTCTGCTCGCTTTGTGGATCCATGGCGTGGTGTTCGAGCGATGTTGTTGACGGCGTCACGGCGGCGGTGCTGGAGATGTGGGACTCGTTTTTGTGCACCTTTTGGTGGGACTGTGGCTGCTACACCACGGGAATTACATCCTGACCCCTACTCGGTGGACTTTTTACTTTTTATTTTATTTTTTTTATTATTTATTATTATTTTTATTTTTTTTAATTTATTTTTTTCTTTGTCTATAATTGTAAAGCGTCCTTGGGTTTCTTGAAAGGCGCTATATAAATGTAACTTATTATTATTATTTTTTTTTTATTATTACCACTAGGGGACCCCAAGGAATTTTTTTAAACGTTCATTTTCACTCAACTGGAAAATAAAACATATCGATAACAGTTTCTGGAGTAACAAAAAATGTGTATACAAAAACAAAACCCCGCCTTTAGCGTTGATCATATTGAGCAAGGCACGTGAGGAGAAACCAACGTTACATGTTTTACTCACCTTTTGTCTCAGAACCTCTTTCCTCTGTCTGTCTGTTTCATCTGAGGAAAGAAAGATTAACCTCCTTGACCAACCAAAATGGATAAAAATCAAATCAACCTGATTAAAACGGCATTGTTTCAGCACGTTTCCTCCTTCAGACGTCAAAAAGCAAAATAAGTGTACATATTGAAAGTCTGATCTGTATTTCCCAATGGTCTTCACAGATCTATCATCTTTAGAGAGGTTATTTCAGGACGTAATGACCATTACAGTATCTTCAAGCAACTATGATTGATATCCAGTTATGAGTCGACTTGACTCAGGTGCTTTAGAGCCAGAGAAACTAGGGATCGACCGATATGTTTTTTTCAGGGCCAATACCGATACTGATTATTATGGAATTGGGATGCCGATAACCGATATGTGCAACCGATAAATGTAAACATTATAATTCACATGAAATTAAACATAGCACACACTGACACAGACCTTCATATCCATGAAATGTATGTTTAATTGCAAAATTGAACATGAAATTTTGTGCAGGGAGATGCCAGCAGCATTTGTACAAAAGTCAAACATTAGTTAGAATAAAATGAGAAATAAAATAATAATAAAATAAATATTCACCAATAAAAAAATAAATCACTCCCTACTATATTACAGCTCACCATTTTCAGTGGAAAATAAATGAAAATACACTCTGGATTCTGGATAGAGAAAGTGAGAACGGAGTGTTAAAAGCTCTGGTTAAAAGGAGCAGCTGCTCCTTTAAGAGTATATCGCTTTCCGAATCAGAAGCGCTAGCGAGGAGAATCACTTGCGCAAGAATTATAAATACTAGTGGAGTACATTACAGCGCAATGTGAAGTAGCATAAGAACATTTAAGAGTTTAATTGATGTATTTCGTTCATTACCGTTTATCCAAGCAAGTGTGCATTCACGACACAATTCATTACTGAGCCCACAACAAGCGTCCTGACAAACTCCCTACAGTATTACATAGCCTACTAGCACCATATCACACCTGGCTTGTTTAAATGTTCAAATAGCGCTTTATAAAGTTACCTAACATATACAAGTGCAATGGGCTTTTTGAGCACGAGTCACGTCATGAAGTTTACTCATCACCATAACAAATAGCCAGTAGGCTTGCGCTAGCTCACAGAACACAAACGCTACGTTTTATTTCGTCTTCCCTTGACCGCCTCTCTGTATGGCTGTCATTCTACTGTTCGAGTAGAACTACTGACACATTCACAACGTTTCCAGACGGGGATTTAAAAATGACTGCAGCCTACGTTATGCTGGGGACTGCTTACTATGGACAACATTACATGTAGTTTCAGCGAGACTAGTTGGTTGTAGGCTAATTCAAGTGCTTCCTTCCGTAAGCTAAGTTTGCCTGGCTACACAGATGCAAATGGACAATTTTAACGAGTAGTAGATGAAGAATGTAAACATATAATGATGTTGTGCTTTTGCAACTTGTGTGTTTGTGACTTGTTGCGGCAAAAGCAGCGTGTCCTTACCTTGAAGTGGGATCTGCTTCTGCCCGAGTGCCCATACGGCCGCCTTGAAACAGTTCACAGCGGTTAGCTACGCGTGTTGATTGGCTATATCTCTTGTGCCAAACAAATCAGATGTTGTGGTGGGCGGGACCGTGTTCTTGAACTCAGAGAGGCGAGTGCAGGAAAGGACGTGCAGTGACAGTCGCGTTAGGAACGAAATGGCTGCAAAAAGGCATGTTATCGGCATATCGGTGGAAATTATGGCCGATACCGATAACCCTAAAAATGCAGAATATCGGCCCGATATATCGGCCAGGCCGATTATCGGTCGACCCCTAAGAGAAACCTCTCAACACCAACTACAATTAATCTCTGACTTAAATCATTACAAACAACTCTAATTCCCCAATAATGACAGCTGAGTTAAGTCTAAACCTACTTTCTTTTGCTGTTTTAACCTGGTGCATGATAACTCATAAGTACTCTCACTGGCCACTTTAATAGGAACATGTTCTTGAGTCTAAGATTCCTGTTCTTCACAGGAGTGGAACCCAGTGTGGTCTTCTGTCTTCCGTTGCATGCTGAGATACTTTTCTGCTCAACATGGCTGAGCACGACAACAACCCCCAAAAAGTTTTGGAACGGCCCAGCCAGAGCCCAGACCTAAATCCAATTGAAAATCTGTGGGGTGACCTGAAGAGGGCTGTGCACAAGACACGCCCTCACAATCTGACAGATTTGGAACGCTTTTGCAAGGAAGAGTGGGCAAATATTGGGTTCACACCAGCCATCAATTAAAATGACTCTGATTAACCCCAAATAAAGTTCAGACATTTACTCAGTCGCATCCTCCAGCGAAAGCCAGGGTTCACAGAGAGTTTACAAAGCGTCAAAGGGATCTCACTGTTGAAAGGTATCAGTCAGGAGAAGGGGACAAAAACATTTCCACAGCATTAGATATGCCATGGAGCACAGTGAAGACCGTCATCAAGAAGTGGAGAAAATATGGGACAACAGTGACATTACCGAGAACTGGACATCCCTCCAAAATTGATGAAAAGACAAGACAAAAACTGGTCAGGGAGGCTGCCGAGAGGCCTACAGCAACACTGAAGGAGCTGCAGGGATTTCTGGCAAGTACTGGTTGTGTACTACATGTGACAACAATCTCCCGTATTCTCCATATGTCTGGACTATGATGTAGGGTCAAAGAGAAACATCCAGGCCTGGCTAAATTTTGCAAAAAAAAAAAAACATCAACTCTCCCAAAAGCATGTGGGAAAATGTGTTATGGTCTGATGAAACCAAGGTTGAACTTTTTGGCCACAATTCCAAAAGGTATGTTTGGCGCAAAAACAACACTGCGCATCACCAAAAGAACCCCATACCCACGGTGAAGCATGGTGGTGGCAGCATCATGTTTTGGGGTTGTTTTTCTTCAGCTGGAACAGGGGCTTTAGTCAAGCTGGAGGGAATTATGAACAGTTCTAAATACCAGTCAATTTTGGCCCCAAACTTTCAGATGCCTGCTAGAAAGATGAAGATGAAGAGGAATTTCACCTTTCAGCACGACAATGACCCCCAAAAAGTTTTGGAACGGCCCAGCCAGAGCCCAGACCTAAATCCAATTGAAAATCTGTGGGGTGACCTGAAGAGGGCTGTGCGCAAGACACGCCCTCGCAATCTGACAGATTTGGAGCGCTTTTGCAAGGAAGAGTGGGCAAATATTGCCAAGTCTAGATGTGGCAGGCTGATAGACTCCGACCCAAAAAGACAGAATGCTGTAATTAAATCAAAAGGTGCCTCAACAAAGTATTAGTTTAAGGGTGTGCACACTTATGCAACCAGATTATTGTACGTTTATGTTTTTCCCCCGAACAGATTTGTTTGTTTTTCAATTGAACTGTACAGGTTATAGGTCACATTAAAGGTGGGAAAAGTTTTGAAATTATTTATCTTGGTCTCATTTTTTTACATCAGAAAAACCGATCATTTTAGCGGGGTGTGTTCACTTTTTATATCCACTGTACAGTGTGTTTTTTTGAAGCTGTATAAAATGAGAACTTTGTCATTTTGAGTCGCGGACTGAACACGGCTTTTATTAACTGATTTAATAAAAGCGTAAATTTTTCTGCAACCTCTTGGACTTTTGCTTGGGAGAGTTAAGTTTTGAGTTTCTACGACACTGTCAGTTAAAGGAAATACGCAGAACCATGGCCTCACTTTCGTTTATAAATGCCTTGAGACCTCAAGAATGGCACAGGAATAGTTTTAAGCGTTAACAATAAATCTAATATAGTAATTTTAACGATTAAAGTGATTCATATAGGTAGCGGTCTGAGTGAATGACCTTGACATCTGTGACGTCACAGCAAGAAGTGTATCGGCCTCGTCGGCATTTCCGCTATACTAAAACACAGAGCTGACTGCAACTCCGATCCTCCAATCTGAGCTAATTTATCGCCATGCCACGTAGATGTGTTGCTGGCCGGTGCAGCAACATGACAGAAGGTGGATTTACGTTGCATTCATGGCCCAAGAATGTTCAAACTGCAAAGACTTGGACGCGTTTTGCGAGAAGTTCACGGGCACATTGGGCGCCTACGAAGTGGTCTCTCCTCTGCTCTGCACATTTTACTGAAGACTCGTACGAGACCTCTGATCTGTTGAGGAGTGTTGGCTATAAGCCCGTATTGAAAGAGGGTACAGTACCAACAATTAAAGGAAAAGAAAAGTTCAGTTGCACCAATTCTCCTGGAGTGTGAGCTGAGGGTTGTTGGTAAAACCCGGGACAGAACATATTATTGCTCGGGCAGTGACTTCCCCGCGGTTGTTGCTAAAACCAGTGACGTCCCATCCCGGGTTTTAGTAATTGCTTGAGCCGAGCAGTAATGGCGGAGTACTCAGTATGGAGAAAATGGAGAATCAGTAGAGCAGCCGTCTGATTTCTCCGCTGTATATGCTTGCCTCAGCAGCAATATCTCGCCTTTATGTGGAAAAAGCAAATGAACGGAGAACTGAATGAAGAACTGAAAGCCAGATTGTTTCAAAACAATCGGCCACAAGATCGACCTTCAAGAAGCGAGAACACAGACGGGTAAGATACGACTCTCATTTGGATACAAAACAATAAAACTCATTGTTTACCTGAATTTAGATTAATACATGTAACTTGTATTGTGTGTTTAAGTTAGCGGTATAAGATTTAATTTGCTTCAGAATGTGATTGTCTCAGTTCATCTGATTATTTAATGAGCCTTTTACATTTTATCAGTGAAAATGCATGCATGTACATGTATGTTGCGTAAGTTATAACACCCACCCTGTTTTAATCAGAGTCAGCCCACAATCAGTGAAGTCAAATCAGTCTTAGTTGAGCAAGTCGGTAACGGGATTTCTTACTTTCACCATAAATTTTTATTTATATGACTTTGGTCTATACACTACCGTTCAAAAGTTTGGGGTCACTTTGAAATGTCCTTATTTTTGAAAGAAAAGCACTGTTCTTTTCAATGAAGATCACTTTAAACTCATCAGAAATCCACTCTATACATTGCTAATGTGGTAAATGACTATTCTAGCTGCAAATGTGTGGTTTTTGGTGCAATATCTCCATAGGTGTATAGAGGCCCATTTCCAGCAACTCTCACTCCAGTGTTCTAATGGTACAATGTGTTTGCTCATTGCCTCAGAAGGCTAATGGATGATTAGAAAACCCTTGTACAATCATGTTAGCACAGCTGAAAACAGTTGAGCTCTTTAGAGAAGCTATAAAACTGACCTTCCTTTGAGCAGATTGAGTTTCTGGAGCATCACATTTGTGGGGTCGATTAAATGCTCAAAATGGCCAGAAAAATGTCTTGACTATATTTTCTATTCATTTTACAACTTATGGTGGGAAATAAAAGTGTGACTTTTCATGGAAAGCACAAAATTGTCTGGGTGACCCCAAAATTTTGAATGGTAGCGTAGCTGTAAAAGGCCTTGGCCTTAAAACCGGTTCCCGCTATGACGTCACGCACTCAGGGCTGGCTGGCTCAGTGGGGCAGCTCGAATGCCAACTTTGCAGTTGATTTTAACTCTGAAAAATATATTTTTTATTCCCATTTCTGCAGCATACAAGAGTCAAGGATGGAGATACTATCCACTCAGAAATTTATTTTAAAATAAAGGTTCTGTGTATTTCCTTTAACCACAAACGTAAAGTCTGAAGTTTGTGAAACTCTACTAGAACTTTCACAGGAGCCGTGTTCTCTGGTCGAATGGAACAAAAACCGAGCTTTCTGGCGATAAACACTCAAGGTGGGTTTGGTGTTAAAAGAAGGATGGCTATAATAAAAAGAACCCGATCCCAGCTGTAAAACATGGTTGAAGTTGTGTGACGTTCGTTTAGAACTGTTTTTCCTCCAAAGACCCTGGAAACTTTTTTTCTCCCCTCAGTGTGAGATGAAGCTACTTCACCAAAAGGTGGATTTTTTTTCCTCAACCCCTTTCACTAATCTTTCCAAAGGGGCTAATAATCATGGAGGCCACCGTGCATGGTGTGTGTGAGTGTGAGTTTGTGTCTTACAGTGAATAGCGGGTACAAAGTGCTCCAGCGCGCTGCAGTAGAGAGACAGAGCGGCAGCCTTCTCCCCCTCCTGATCCTTCTGCACCGCCCGCAGGACCAGCTCCTTCTGAGAGAGGCACAGAAGAAGAAAGAACTAACGGTGTGTGTTTTGCACGCTGGCACTGCTCGCATCCAACGGGCGCTAATGCAGATGCGTATGGGTTTAATTACAGGACTCGTATTTACACTGAGCTGCAAACGCATAAGCAAACAAGACAAACACAGATCGTAAAAACGCCATGATCCTCCGCCAGAGTTTGTGATCCAAGTGGAGCAGCTGCTGTTTCAGCCAAGCCCGTGAGATCGTGCAAATGACTTACAGCAGACGAGAAGGACTGTTAGTGGATGCTACTTAAAAACACACATTAGTTGTCTAACGTCGTTCTATTGAAACATTTTTTCCTTTCGTATTTTATTCTATACTTTATCTAAGAAATAAAAACACAGGACACACGGGGCATCCTGGTATACGAAAATAATCAAAGACGCAGCGTGAAATGGATCCTTTTCCAAAAACTTCAAGTGCTTTATTCCTCTTATACCACAACAATTTGCCACCAATACTTATAAAACAGTGATATGCTTTTTTTTTTTTTTTTTAAATCAATTTAATGTTGTGGAACGTCCGTGAAAAAAGTCCTCCATCATGAAGACTCCCCCATGTCAGAACATGTCACGGAGAAAGACTTTACCTCTGAATTTTTTTTTAATTAAACTACAGTGGTGCTTGAAAGCTTGTGAACCCTTTAGAATTTTCTATATTTCTGCATAAATATGACCTAAAACATCATCAGATTTTCACACAAGTCCTAAAAGTAGATAAAGAGAACCCAGTTAAACAATTGAGACAAAAATATTATACTTGGTCATTTATTTATTGAGGAAAATGATCCAATATTACATATCTGTGAGTGGCAAAAGTATGTGAACCTTTGCTTTCAGTATCTGGTGTGACCCCCTTGTGCAGCAATAACTGCAACTAAACGTTTGCGGTAACTGTTGATCAGTCCTGCACACCGGCTTGGAGGAATTTTAGCCCGTTCCTCCGTACAGAACAGCTTCAACTCTGGGATGTTGGTGGGTTTCCTCACATGAACTGCTCGCTTCAGGTCCTTCCACAACATTTCCATTGGATTAAGGTCAGGACTTTGACTTGGCCATTCCAAAACATTCACTTTATTCTTCTTTAACCATTCTTTGGTAGAACGACTTGTGTGTTTAGGGTCGTTGTCTTGCTGCATGACCCACCTTCTCTTGAGATTCAGTTCATGGACAGATGTCCTGACATTTTCCTTTAGAATTCGCTGGTATAATTCAGAATTCATTGTTCCATCAATGATGGCAAGCCGTCCTGGCCCAGATGCAGCAAAACAGACCCAAACCATGATACTACCATCACCATGTTTCACAGATGGGATAAGGTTCTTATGCTGGAATGCAGTGTTTTCCTTTCTCCAAACATAACGCTTCTCATTTAAACCAGAAAGTTCTATTTTGGTCTCATCCGTCCACAAAACATTTTTCCAATAGCCTTCTGGCTTGTCCACGTGATCTTTAGCAAACTACAGACGAGCAGCAATGTTCTTTTTGGAGAGCAGTGGCTTTCTCCTTGCAACCTTGCCATGCACACCATTGTTGTTCAGTGTTCTCCTGATGGTGGACTCATGAACATTAACATTAGCCAATGTGAGAGAGGCCTTCAGTTGCTTAGAAGTTACCCTGGGGTCCTTTGTGACCTCGCCGACTATTACATGCCTTGCTCTTGGAGTGATCTTTGTTGGTCGACCACTCCTGGGGAGGGTAACAATGGTCTTGAATTTCCTCCATTTGTACACAGTCTGTCTGACTGTGGATTGGTGGAGTCCAAACTCTTTAGAGATGGTTTTGTAACCTTTTCCAGCCTGATGAGCATCAACAACGCTTTTTCTGAGGTCCTCAGAAATCTCCTTTGTTCGTGCCATGATACACTTCCACAAACATGTGTTGTGAAGATCAGACTTTGATAGATCCCTGTTCTTTAAATAAAACAGGGTGCCCACTCACACCTGATTGTCATTCCATTAATTGAAAACACCTGACTCTAATTTCACCTTCAAATTAACTGCTAATCCTAGAGGTTCACATACTTTTGCCACTCACAGATATGTAATATTGGATCATTTTCCTCAATAAATAAATGACCAAGTATAATATTTTTGTCTCATTTGTTTAACTGGGTTCTCTTTATCTACTTTTAGGACTTGTGTGAAAATCTGATGATGTTTTAGGTCATATTTATGCAGAAATATAGAAAATTCTAAAGGGTTCACAAACTCACTGTATAGGTCATACCCTGAGTAGTGAGCAGAGAGAGTGAACAGGAGGACAGTGGATCAGGATTTAGTCTAAGTGTGTGTTGCAGGGGCTGAACTTTAAAAATTATATATGATGAAAGAAATTCAAGCTGAATTTTGACTGAAGGAAATATTTATTGTGCATGGATATATATGAACGATAGACTTAAGAAATTCCCAGTTGTGGTTTTTCATTGCTTACGAAAGCGACACAATTTTTCATTTTGTGACAGAAACAAAAAGTTTAAAAGTCTAAATTTAAAAAGTCTTCTGATTGGTCAGAATGTGTTGACTGAATGTTTGGGGGAGTATAAAAGGTAGAGTAATTCCGAGTAATATTCTGAATACAAAATCGTTTACGTGATTGAAATGCCCTCACACACACACACACACACACACACACACACACACACACACACTCACCGCCTTGTTTAGACTCTCAGGACTGGCCATGTGTTCCAGGTCCACAAATGGGTGCAGAAAGAACTCGTTGAATGAGATACGCGAGTCTGGATCTCTCTCCAGCAGCCTGAGTAACAAATCCCGACAGTCTCGGGATACTCTGGCACCAGGTGGCAGCTGAATCACACACACACACACACACACACACACACACACACACAATATACTAGAGGTCTGCGCGGGACAGAATTTTCAGTCCCGCTCCCACCCGCTCCCGCATTGTGCAGTCCTGCTCCCGCAAAGAATTATGATTTTCAGTCCTGCTCCCGCCTGCCATATTTTGTCCCGTTCCCGCCCGCAAATCCCGCATGATGCAGACGTTCGCGTTATTTCTCACGAAAGTTCTTGTCATTGTTCATGTCATCAACAACAGCTCTTCTAAATTTGAGTGCCCTATCATCTACATGACGTGACACAGTTGTTGGATGGGGCAGAATATCTCGCACATCGAATTTGCCTATTGTGGCTGCCGTGTCAACTAAGTGTTGGGCTAGCTGAACTAATCCCCGACCAGCGATGCTGTCATACGGGCGGAGGTCCGCAGCAACAAAATGAATGCATTTCTCCACGGTCTTTGCCTTCAACGCATCTGTCACTTTTGCGTTGTTCCCTCTGAACTCCAACAATTGTTGTCCTTTTAAGACGGTACATACATGGCGATTCAGGCCTGATGTACCTGATTTATGGCCGTTGTATGTCAGAACATTTTGGCACTTATCACAACAAGCAAAGGGCAGCTGATTTCCCTCTGCGTCGTGCACGAGTGAGAACGACTTCCAAATGTCTGATTTCAGGACTCTTGACTTTTTAACGGTAAAATGTACCTCTTTTTAAAGCAGCACTTACTTCTGAAGCACTGTGAGCTTCACTAGAGGAGCTCTGCTCTTCTGCCATGATCGGAGATCTCAAACACGGAACAGCAGAAAGGAATCGGAAACGTACGCGAGATTAGACCACATCCGCAAATTTAGGCATCTTAAAATGTTTTATTAATGCCAAATAAAATATCCAGCACAAATTATATATGATAGACATAAATTAATAATTTATAAATTTTATTTTAAACACGTTTTTAGTTAGCGGGACTGCAGCTTATCACCTCTCCCGCCCGCATTGTGCACTCCCCCTCCCGCCCGCAATGAGCTTTCAAAATTTGTCCCGTGCCGCACTGCTTTGCGTCGGGTCCCACGGGACTCCCGCGGGAGTGCAGGGCTCTAATATATATTTTGCCGGGTTTCAGTCACATGACTTTGCGGTTTTACCAGAAGTGAAATAGCTGGTGGTCTAAACGGCTGTCATAGTGCAAACAACTAGCTGCTCGTAATCTAGAAGCCACTGCTGGCTTTAGATATATTCAGAAGATTGCTGTGTGCAATGGAATCGACCCCTACAGTCTGGGAAAAAAGGATTTGTCATACGATCTTGAAAACTACCCTTCAGTCGAGTTCCCCAACATCTCCAACTATCTGGTGTTGCAGACGTCCTTCTACACCGCAAAACACATGAAAGCGTCGAAGAGTACGGAGGCTTACAACTTTTTTGTATGCGGCTGGGTAAAGGACCTCGCTATCAAGTCACTGCCGAATGAATCCTGTATTGTTTTTGCCCGTGTAAGTATTTAAGCTTTTCGTTCGCGTCTTTACAACGAAGCGCTGCGAGTTGAAGTGTAAACAAACAACAGTTGGCTTGATTCTCACTTGTGTTGGCTCTTATCTCTCAGATAAATCATTCACAAAGATCATCAGAAACCCCTTTAAAGACCTGGATCTTAGTTAAACAAGACGGAGAAGAAGTGATCACGGCGCATTGTAACTGTACGGCTGGGGAAGAATTTTGTCGCGACCTTCACGCATATGGACTTTGTGAGGAGGAAACAAAGAAACAGCTGGGGACGTTAGCACCTCATGACGAAAAAAAGCCCCTTAAAATAATGACACATAGCAAGAAAAGTACTTGGAAAACACTAAGGACGTAGCTGAGAGGGATACAAACCTTTCACCAAGTGATCACTGCAAACTCGAGCACGCTTCGACTCGGCTCCCTTCGATTTCACTGAGAGGTTCAAAAGCCATCTTTCTCGACGTCTTTTTCTGAAATCCTGTGTTCGTTCACCCATTTTTTTATTAGTTCACGGGGAACCCTGGAGAAACTTTTATCAGTTTCACAGTTTGATCGATTCGAACAACCTAAAACAACGCAAGCGTAAGGCATTCTTCATGCGAGCAATGCACCTTCTCCGTACAAACGCTTCGTCAACTGAGCTTTGGTAGACCACCAGCTAAAGTTCTGAATAACTAATGAGGCGGACGTGACGTCACGTGAAACCCAGCAACACACACAAACATTTTATATATTTGGCCTATATATGAGTATTTTACTGGGAAATACACCACTCGTATTTTTCATCTGAGCTCCAGGCGGGACATGGAGAACCAAAACCATGACATAAATCTCTTTGTGTCACTCGTGAGGAAATCGCTGAATTGTTTTGATAAATTTAGGGACTTTTTGTTTGTGAATGTGTCGATATAATAAAAAGAAAATCACATGTTGGCTTGAAGATATGGAGTTTATCTTCTCGCGTTGAAAAACTCACATTTTTCATACGAAATCCATTGCGGATCTGAGCGACATATTTAAATAATATTGGCTGGCTTTTTTCGTGGTATATCAGATCTATTCTGTTCAGCTAGCATGATGTTGAACAAGTTGAAGACGAGTAGCTGAATGGAATATATCTGATATACTACAAAAAAAAAAGCCAGCCAATATTATTATTATTATTATTATTATTATAAATACTAGTGCTGTCAAAAATGTCGCGTTATTAACGCGTTAACTTGACTCAATTTTAACGGCGATAATTTTTTTTATCGCGAGATTAACGCTCTGTGACATGATGTAGGTTTTTCATAAGCTTTTGAAACTGCCAGGAACTTGCAACAGAGACAACCGATAGCAGCTAGACTGTAATGCCCCGCACAGCCAGAGTCCTCTGCCCTCCTCCCCCAAAGAACCAGCGCGGGCAGGGCGCGCTAGTAGAGATGGGATTTATGGCTCTTTGATGGGATCCGCATCTTTGTGATCCGTTCTTTGAAAAGAGCCGTTCAAAAGACTGGCTCATTTGGCTCTTTTTAAATATTTATTCAGTTTTAAGAAGACAGCGTCTAAAGAAGCCAGATCCCTCTGAACTGTAAACTCAATGCTATCCCAGAAATCCTTCCTGTAATATGCAAATTTGGCCGCCTCTGATTGGACAGCGCGACGCATCAACAGGCAGAAAGTGTAAAAGTACAAAATGTGTTAAGTGAGCTGAAACAGTAAAGATCAGATTCAATGCAATATTTATCAACGAACAACTTAAAGTTAATATAATAGTGTACTTTATATTATAATCAAGCATGTCAAGCCTACCATCACTGTGTAACCTATCTCTCTGAGTTGTAGACTAACTCAAACAGTAGATCATTTCACTCATGGTTCTCTTGCTAGTCCCGCGCCGGTGCTCGGCTTAGGTTTCACTTTGCAGTGGCTGTGTCAAGACGTGTTATGCTTTGCAATACAAAGCAAGCCCATTCACGTTTTTATGCTGATAAGAGAATTACAATGGTTTTTCATGTGACAAAAATGTGCGATTAAATTGTGATTAATCGCAAGTTAACTATGACAGTCGCGACATTAATCGCGATTAAATATTTTAATCGCTTGACAGCACTAATAAATACGCATTCCTTTCGGATGTTCAACGCGTCTTTCTCTTTCAAAATTCTCTCAAAATCGTCCATATTTAACAAAGCAAACCTGGCGGCCATGTTTGTTTACAAATATTCACAGTCGTTCACATGCTCGCATAGAAGTTTTACGTCTCGGACATGTGACATCATGGTGTCTTGACAACCATGCAATATCGTAAACCATATTCAACGCTGATTCTCCATTGGCTAGAGTGGCGTAATACACACAAGATAAGCGATACGGTGACAATATTACATGCTGTTGAACCAAATGAATGAAACCCGCTAGAAGGGAATAGAACAAGTGTTTTTATTCCGTCGAAAAAGCGTCCTGTATGTACAGTATAATAATTCCTGATATTTCACTCCGATGACGTCACTCCCAGTGTTTTCCTGCTGAATTGTCAAAATGACGAACCGGTTGAAATGATTAACTTGCGGGTTTTTTGTGTGTGTGGATGCGTCTGTATAATATAAAGAACATTACACGTTGGTGCAAAGATATGAAGTTTATCTTCTCATATTGGAAAGATCTGATGCATTCACTGCTCGAAAATAAACTTCACATCTTCGTACAACCGTGTAATATCCTCTACACACACACACACACAGATCGGAATAGCTATCTATCCAAATCATGTTCTAATCCTAAATATAAACAATCTGCATCGTCTCAGCGATGCACGCCACTACAAATATGCACCACTGAACTATCCACAGTGTGTCCAGCATCTGTTCTGCTTCACTATACTGAATTTCAACTCCTAAATCGACTCCGTGCCTTTCTCTGGGTTTAATTAAGGCGAGGATGGCACATGAGTCGAGCTCACAGCTGGGGTTTCTTGCTTCTCAAACCCCGTGTATAGCAGTGTAGATCTTTTAATCTCACCTCAATGGGTTTATCACTGCGGATTTTCTCTTCCAGTTCAGCGTAAGAACGAGAAGCAAATGGTGCGCGGCCGAATAACGCCTCTGAGGTAGAAAACACACACACACACGGATTAATGAGCAAGACACAATCTAGCTAGTTTGCATGATTACTCTATTTCACAAACTTAGACTCGGTATTCAGACACCTACCACTTCAAATAAAATACAAAACATTTCATTATTCATGATTATACCACTGTACTGTTCAATTCTCTATTCTGATTGGCCAGAAGGTGTGGCTTCATTTTCTATAACAGCAGCTCTGATCGTAGTTACGGCTACTGGTGGACACTCCAAATACACAGATTTCAAAAATGTGTCTAAGGCAGCGTTGTAGTCGAGTCACTAAACCTCGAGTCCGAGTCCAGTCTCGAGTCCCCAGTGTTCAAGTCCAAGTCATTAAAGGAGTACGCCACCCCCAGGTGAAATTGAGTCAGTCCCTGCAGTCCCTAGAGTTGGATGAATGAGCCAAAGCGTTTTGTAGCCGACCCAGCCATTGCCCTGACCTAGAAACGCCCCGGTTAGCTTTAGCTTAGCGTAGTCGCTGTAATCCGGCGTGTCCAGCTAGCATGTCGTTGCAAAAGTGAATCAAATAACTCAAGATTTTTTATAATTATTTCTCATGACCTGTACATTCACATCGAGTACACATATCAATGCAAATTAACACGAAGGGATTTACTAGACCAATTTATATATGGAACTATTTTCGGCCACAGCACAGGCAAAGCACCGCTGCAGGCGCAAAGACACCACGCAGCACCTGAAAACCCTCAACTTCCGTCAATACACCAGCGTGACTACTAAGTTCTCTGCTACTAGCAGTGTTACCAGATACCGCTGACGTTTTCCAGCCTAAAATATGTTCAAAACCCACCAAAATGCACTTGAAACCGCCCAACTGGACGGGAAACCGCCCAATCTGGCAACACTGGCTACTAGGCTGACACTGACAGGTGCTGCGTGGTGTCTTTGCGCCTGCAGCGGTGCTTTGCCTGTGCTGTGGCCGAAAATAGTTCCAGATATAAATTGGTCTAGTAAATCCCTTCGTGTTAATTTGCATTGATATGTGTACTCAATGTGAATGTACAGGTCATGAGAAATAATTATAAAAAATCTTGAGTTATTTGATTCACTTTTGCAACGACAATGCTAGCTGGACATGCCGGATTACAGCGACTACGCTAAGCTAAGCTAACCGGGACGTTTCCAGATCAGGGCAATGGCTGGGTCGGCTACAAAACGCTTTGGCTCACTCATCCAACTCTAGGGACTGCAGGGACTGACTCAATTTCACCTGGGGGTGGCGTACTCCTTTAAAGAAAATTTCGAGTCGAGTCCACTACTGATCCGAGAACAAGACTCCACCCGCACCATTTGACGGTGGCTTTTGCTGCCTTGATGTGAAAGCGTCTCTGCGACTGTATTGGACTAACGTTGCTGCTCGACCGCCCCATTTTAGTTAATAGGCTACAGATAAAAAGCTTGTTCATCGCTCAGCAAGCCCCGCCCACTATCAACAGAGCAATGAACATAGCGTGTCACTTCCTTCTCTGGGTGGAGTCTCGCCAAATGACAATTGAAGTTCGAGGTTGTCCCCGTCGTCTCCTCGATAGTTCTTCTACATATGGAACACATATTGTAGCAGTGCATTTTTTCCCACTGCACAAGAAGTCTGTATAAGCAAAGCGAACAATCCTAGGGGCTTCTCTCCAGGCGTTTTAGCGCCATTAACGTTAGTTTGTTCCTCAACATGACGTATGAACAGGTGAATGTGCATTCTCTTGCATGAAATTAGTATAAAAATTAATGTAGATATAAATATCTTATGCCAAATTATAAGGGCATGTTACAAAAAAATAAAGAAACTAGATAGAACTCGACGCCAGCGGCGTCGATGGGGATGCGTCCGCCTGGTAGACTACACGCCTTATTAAGTTGTGATTTGGGGATGGACATTTGACCTCACAGTAATCATGACCTGGTGAAATTACTTGTATTAGCCTTGGAGATATTGCGTTCACAAGGTTTTCGGACAGACATTTGACCTCACAGTGACCTTGACCTTAGACCTTTTGATCTCAAAATCTAATCAGTTCATGTTTGTCCCAAAGTGCACAAATGGTGTAAGTTTGGTGAAATTCCTTTCATTAGCCTTTGAGATATCACGTTCGCAAGGTTTCGGGACGGACGCACGCACGGACGGAAGGTTTCGGGACGGACAGACAGACGGACAACCCGAAAACATAATGCCTCCTGCACCTTACGGTGGCGGAGGCATAAAAATCAGAGTCCTTGTCTCCAATTTACGAGTCCGAGTCCAAGTCATCAGTGCTCAAGTCCAAGTCGAGTCACGAGTCCTTAAAATTATGGCACGAGTCCTGGACTCGAGTACTACAAGCCTGGTCTAAGGGTTGTCATGACGTTTTCTGTACGTTGAATTTTATTTAACATTTACAAAAGGAGTCTCCAGTTCCAGTGCTTTCCATACAATCAGAGGTAAGCTTTATGATTTCTCAGTAATATGACATTTGTCTTATTACCTAAAAACAAAGAAAAAAAAAAGAGAGGATGTTGAAGGAACGACTGTTTCGAGCTGTTATAATGTAAACGATAACAGGAACTAACACGTTCCATAACATGAAATGCAACTATAAATGGATAAAACGTCGGACGTGTTGTTCTTTAATGAATAGAATCGCTGTTATATTTTCAGGATGTGCTGTTATTGGAAAACAGTTAACTTAACACTACCCTTTCTGTGCATAATTTGCAATAGGAGATACGGCAGCATACAGAAAAAAGAAAGAAAAAAGAGAGACTCTTTCCATAAAAAGGCTCCGAGTCTTTCAGCAGAAATGTTTTCTGGATTTTTCCTGTTCTGCATGGTTGCTCTTCAGCAGCTTGACTAATCAGATCAGTCTGTATGCTTGATTGTGCTTTCTGTTGATACGCCCTGTCTAATTACACGAAAGTTTTCCATAGCTTTGCTATCCAGATCAAAAAAAAAAAAAAACATGCCTAAGGCTGTCTCACCGTACAGGATGACCCCTACGGACCAGAGGTCGACTCTGGCGTCGTACTGCCTCCGGCACACGATCTCCGGAGCCATGTAGAGAGGAGAACCTCTCAGAGAGCTCTGCTCGTCCCACGGAGACATGTACTGAGCGAAGCCGAAATCTACACACACACACACACACACACACACACACACACACACACACACAGGAGGTGAAAGAGAAAGTCATAAATAAGGACAAGGTTGAGTCAGGGTTGGTGCTTTGAGATCTGCTGATTAACCTTCATTTCATTTTGGAAATTCCAGGCCTCCATAATCCTCTGTGTAGTCACAATTTGGTGCACAAGTTTTAATTTTCTTTGGGTTTTCTGAAATCAATACAGGATCAAAATTATACAGACAGGGTCAAAAATTTACATACGCTTGCTTAGACTATTAATTCAGAGGTGCTGAAACTTCCAAAATGTCTTATCTTGCCAAGGCCGAGGTCTCTTAACTTCCTGTTAGAGATCATGATTGACTACAGCTGGTAGCTTCTGAGTGCCTTCATAAAAAGGGTTTGTTTACAGCACTCATTGGATTGACCAGCACACAGTAAAATGGGAGAGTCCAAGGAGCTCAGTGCAGATCTGAGAAAGAGGATCGCAGATGTACACAACTCCGGAATGTCTCTTGGAGCCGTTTCTAAACAACTGCAAATTCCAAGATCAGTTCAAACAATTGTATCCAAGTTATTGTGAGGTGTAGTCACTTTGCCAAGCCACTCTGCTTCAAGAAAACCCAAACTGTCACCCTCAGCTGAAAGGAAATTGGTTTGGATGGTCAGGAACAACCTAGGAACCACCATGGCACAGCCCTGCCATGAACTGGAAGCTGATGGATCACTGTCTACAGTTCAGATCACCATGGACTAAGAGGCTGCTATCCAAGAAATAACCCCCTGCTCCAAAATTGACACCTTCAAGCTTAACTAAAGTTTGAAGCTGACCACACGGACAAAGAAAAAGCCTTCTGGAGGATAGCTGTATGGTCAGATGAGACAAAGATTGAGCTGTTTGGTCACAATGACCACCATGTACAGAGGGACACTGTACCAGCTGGTGGTGGTGGTAGGATCATCATGCTCTGGGGCTGTTTTGCTGCCAGTGGAACTGGTTCATTGCACAAAGTGGATGGAATAATGAAGGAGGAGGACGACCTCAGAATTCTTCAGCATGAACCATCAGAAACTTGAACACGACTTGGGAGTTACAACAGGACAATGAACCCAAACACGCAGCAGAGCTGGTTGTGGAGGATAAAGCAGGCTAACATTAAGCTTAAAACAAGTCCTGACTTCAATCCTATTGAAAATATATGGACCGTGCTTATAAGTCGAGTCCATGACAAGAAAAAAATGTAATTGAACTCTACCAGTTCTACCATGAAGAGTCATGGAATATCCGAGCAGAATTCTGCCAGAAGCTTGTTCATGGGAAACAAAAATGTTTGGTCAAGGTGAATCTTGCGAAGAGACATTTTACCCAAATATTAGGTGTGCTGTATATATAATTTTGACCCTGTATTGATTTCAGAAAGCCCAAAGAAAATTAAAACTTGTGCACCAAATTCTAGTGTTTTTTTAATTAAAGCTGTATGCTGTACAATCATTCTGCCACAGAAAAAGAACAGTTCAGAGAAATTACTGAAAGCCCAAATATCGCCATGACATCCATATCCAAGATGACATTCATGTCACTGTGTAAACGTCTGACCACAACTGTACATGGTGCACTTGCAGTGTATATACGCTTTAAGAAGGTAACAAAGAAGCTTCTGAATAAGAAAGAAAGAAACCAATATAGTGTACTGAAACTATTCAGGCCAGTCCTAAATATTTGTACACTGTCCTGGGGCAGGTAGTTGAAATGGACCATGCTACAAACAGACAAAATACGTCACGGTCACTTAAAAAAAAAAAATCCATCACATTGACAGCAATGTCTTCTACTAAATACTCATCTCATCTCATTATCTCTAGCCGCTTTATCCTGTTCTACAGGGTCGCAGGCAAGCTGGAGCCTATCCCAGCTGACTATGGGCGAAAGGCGGGGTACACCCTGGACAAGTCGCCAGGTCATCACAGGGCTGACACATAGACACAGACAACCATTCACACTCACATTCACACCTACGGTCAATTTAGAGTCACCAGTTAACCTAACCTGCATGTCTTTGGACTGTGGGGGAAACCGGAGCACCCAGAGGAAACCCACGCGGACACCATGCAAACTCTGCACAGAAAGGCCCTCGCCGGCCACGGGGCTCGAACCCGGACCTTCTTGCTGCGGGGCGACAGCACTAACCACTACACCACCGTGCTGCCCCTACTAAATACTATACTACAATAAAGGGTAAGCTGTTATTGGTTGGAACGTTCTAAAATATACCTAAAATAGTCTTAAACTATATTTTAAAGACATAATTCCTTTATCATTAATTAATTAATTAAATCAATCATAACTGTTTCATTAATTACACAGTCACCATCGCTGAAAGAAAGTCATGACTGAAGATTTATCTATCTATCAGTACATCATAACAGCTTTATCCTGGTCTCATGTTGCTCTGGCTTAATAATAATAACAACAACAACAACAACAATAATAATAAACAATAATTACTTATATAGTGCATTTGATATATTATCAAATGTGCTTAAAATATCGTACGTAAACAGAATAAAAGAATCCAAATATAAATTAAGTTATATCCTAAAGATAATATAAAAGCCATAAATATATCTCATACATAAAAAAAATTCTGAAAAATACCAATTATTAAAAGCTAAATTAAAATAAATGTGTTTTAAGTAAAGACTTAAAGCTTGATAAATTATCAGCATCTCTAATTAACTTTGGCAGCGTACTCCAACTCTTTGGAACACGATACCAAAAATTACGTTTTGATCTGTTTATATATTATTACGTTACAGGCAGGCGGCACGGTGGTGTAGTAGTTAGCGCTGTCGCCTCACAGCAAGAAGGTCCTGGGTTCGAGCCCCGTGGCCGGCGAGGGCCTTTCTGTGCGGAGTTTGCATGTTCTCCCCGTGTCCGCGTGGGTTTCCTCCGGGTGCAACGGTTTCCCCCACAGTCCAAAGACATGCAGGTTAGGTTAACTGGTGACTCTAAATTGACCGTAGGTGTGAATGTGAGTGTGAATGGTTGTCTGTGTCTATGTGTCAGCCCTGTGATGACCTGGCGACTTGTCCAGGGTGTACCCCGCCTTTCGCCCGTAGTCAGCTGGGATAGGCTCCAGCTTGCCTGCGACCCTGTAGAAGGATAAAGCAGCTAGAGATAATGAGATGAGATGAGACGTTACAGGCATTTAGCAGACGCTCTTATACAGAATGACATACAACAAGACCCTGACACACCCCACCCAGGAGCAGTACAGAGTTGCTCAAGGGCAATTCATCCACTCCTGCTGTTCCAGGGACTCAAACCAGCAACCTTTTAGTCCCAAAGCTACATCTCTAATCTCTGGGCCATGGCTTCCCCTAAAATCTCATTCAAATTCCAATCATCCTTACAGCTAGACTGCCTTTCAGATTTTTTAAGTGTAGGTCATAAAATAAATTTTTCCGACACCTAATTATTTTTGTTTAGTGGACCGAAAGTTACTGAATTTGAATCACAGACTTCCAATTTTATTATTATTTTTTTAAATAGAACAATTAATGAATTTATTTCCATGTGGCCCTAAATTCTCCGCTATTTTTTCCTGCTTCACCATGACCCAATACAAGATACTACGTCATGCATCATGTGGTAGGCTTTCCCCCGTTCGCGCAAGGCATCGTGGGATACAAATTTGAAACAGGAGAGAACAAATGTTGACAGGCAAAACAAACCTCGCCTGGTAGCACTTATGATGAATATGAAGGAAGATATCGCGAAAAAAACGATTTTGACCTTTTTGGTGACCTCTGCTGCTCTCGGCCAATCAGAACACATCGTACTGTGCGATTGTTACACTCTTACATTCTTACAGCACGATGACATAGTGGCTACCGCCTCGATATGAGGCAGTAGCTTCAAAAACCTTGACCTTGACTGGATGACCCTTAAAATTTTGGAGGTTCTATTTGAGACCAATGCCCATATATCCTGAAAGTTTCATGAAGATTGGTCCAGCCGTTTTCCTGTAACATCATTAACCAAAAAAGCCAAAGAAACCCAACCGAAAACAATACTTCGCCCCCTGGTGGACTCCGTCCCGGGTGAGAGAAAAATGGAGGATGCGAGTGTGCGAATGAAACGTGAAAGACCGACGACAGTAACGGAAAGCAAGCGAGAAGAAAAGACGTTATGTTATATACGAAGGAAAGGAAACGCAGGAGCGGACTAATAAATATCGGCGCTCAGCGAGCACCTCGGTGTGATCAGCTGTTCGTTTAGCGACAGAATGATGGAACTGTCAGTGCACGCTCAAAGGGAAACCTGCGCGCACACACGGACTTCCTCTGTCTGCTTGACTGCGCGAAGCGAGCGATTTCATGCACATTATTTGCTTTAATCCCCTCAAATTAAATAACTTCCCAGCCACAGTGATATTTTGTGAGATATTACAGAAATAAACATATATCACAATGACCACATTTCAGAGGGAACTAAATTTCACCGATTTTATGAAATCGAAAGGCCGTCTAGCTTTAATATTAAGTCTTCCTGATAACATGGAAATTATTTATTAATCAGTCTGCGACCTGATTTTCACTTCCTGCTTGTCATCTCATGTCCTGTGTACCTGCTAGTTTCAGCACGTTGCCACTCAGCAGGATGTTCTGTGGCTTCAGGTCCAGATGAGAGATGTTCTTCTCATGGAGGAACTTCAGAGCACAGGCTAGATATGCAGTTAAAAAAAAAAAAAAAAAAAACTTACATTATTCATGAGCTTAAGGCCCGGTCCCACTGGCCGATGGACACAAAACGTATGCAAAAAGGACACAGCGGACAAGCAAAATTTCGGGGGTGGCTCTATCCGTTTTCATCCGCTCCAGAAATGGACAAAATTGGCGAAAATTTGCGAAAACAGAACGGAAAAGAACGGACGTGGGTAGTATATAGCGGGGATGTTAAACACATGTTCATAGGAAGCCTAGCGGATGAAAGCGGATGGAAGTGAATGACAGCTCCGAAGGGGTTACCGGTGATAACTGAGAAGCGGACGCATAGCAGAAAGAGCGGATGCATAGCGGATGAAGGGGATGCATCACGTACGCCTAACGGAAACAAAGGGGATGTTGCGCGGATGTATATCGGATGCAGACCGTTCACTGCGCATGCGGGGGGTATGAATTACGTCTGCTCCGCGGATATAAAGGGATGCAGCACGCACGCCGTTAGCATAAAGCGGAAAGACGTGCTGGCGGCTACATCGATACATCTCTACTGAGATCCAGATGATTTTCTCCCCCTTTTTATACAAAATATCGATTGTCCGCTAGGTGTCCTTCTACATACTCTAGACATACTCCAGACATCCTAAATATACGAGATACATCCCAGATATAAACGCTTTGTCCGTTTTGAATACTTTATATACGAGATGCATACGCTTACATCCTTTCTATTTCCGTGCTACTAACAATGAATAGACGTTTCATGTACCTTATTTTTCCTCCCTCTTTCCGTTTTCAGCTGCAGCGGATGTGAGTTGCGAGGATGCCCAGAGGATGCAGAGAGGATACAGCAGACGTTTAACGGATGATGATGGACATAGAACGTTTGTTGCTCGTATATGTCGCGGATTTACATCGTACACGGCGGAAAGTTCATCCGTTCTAAAAGTTTTGTGCAGCTCAAAACTTTTTGCGCGGATGAAATCACAGTGGACGGATGCTCAATGGATAGAGCGTATGAAGCACGTATGCAATGAGTACACAACGGATGCATAGCGTTTTCCAACGGATGGCAAAGATTTTTTTACGTTTTACATCCTCTTTGCATCCGTAAGTGCAGTGGGACCGGGCCTTTAGGTCTCAGTGTAGTGAGTAAAGGTGCTTGTTCAGGTTAGTGTCATGACTGACCAGAACAGCAGCACCATCTGCTGGACAAAACCTCTGGGATTAACTGAGCTTTAAAGGAGAACTGAAGGCAAATTTTTTATTATCAAAATTCTATTTATCTCATTTTATTAAATATAGGAACGCATTTTTGATCGCTATTTTGTCGCTGCTATAGCAAGTTACGAGTGTTTGAAATATGCTCTGTAATACATCAGTCCATATGTCAAAGCAATTGCCGTAAACGAGATTCGTTGAGACCAGAACTGTGCGAGACATCGTAGGACGGAAGTAAAACGTACAGCGGAAATCAAAGTGACCGACATCTGCCGACGTTCCCTGGGTCCGAAATCGCTCACTCGTTCACTACTCCCTATATAGGGAATTACTATATAGAGGACTATATATTGAGCTCATTGGTAAAATGAATAAACGCTTTCGGACACTACTCCGTCGCGCCGGTATTTACGTCATTACTGTCGCACGATTAAAACGTGCCGGATCAGTCGGCTGGTGGGTTTTCAAAATAATAAATACATGCATGTGTTTTGTAATAAATCCATATTATACTGAGCGCATTTCCTACATTAATCAATACAAAGTCCCTGCATCTTTCAGTTCTTTTAAATCAAGGCTGAATCCTTTGTTTCTTCTTTGCCGCTGCCTTTTATTAAATCAAATTTGAGACTTTTAATTTTGATTTATATACAGCATCCCCACTGTATAGCGCCCTATATAGTGAGTAGGGAGCGATTTCGGACATAGGGTTTGTCAAAAGACGCGCGCGCCATCTTTCGAATGTTGATGTAATCAAGCCGGAAGTTTTGTTTGTTTTGATAGCAATCAGGAAAGTTTGAAAAAAGTAGCCAGTAGTTGTCATTTAAACTCGTTTTTGTGCAATATTTCGTTTGGAAAACAGTTTTCAAAATGGCAGCACTGACACCTGGCTGACACGTCACATTTCGAAGTCTCGCACAAGTCTCGTGAAGATCGCGCGGATAAGCGACGCCTGCCGTGGACCGAACGAACTAAATTCAACATGGCTAAAAACCGAATAGGCCGATAAGTATCATATTTAATTGCGATTAGTTGCCAATATGAGTCACGATATAAGGTTACTAAAACCGAAAACGTAATTGAATAACACGTTAATTAAGAAATAAAGCAAGTTTAAAAATGACTTCAGTTCCCCTTTAATTTCGAGTGCTGGTGTACAGGCTCGTCTCACCTATCTGCTGCAGGAAGAGACGTGCCACTCGCTCGGGGAGAATCCGCCGGCTCCGGATGAAGCGTGACAGATCTCCGCCAGAGCACCACTCCAGAATGAGGTAGATATTCTCACTGTCCCACTGCAACACACACACACACATACAACTTTTACATACATAGTTTATACTATATATGTGATTTTCACTGTGGCATGGGTGTTGGTTTGAGCCAGATGGACTGGTTTGAGTATTTCCGAAACTGCTGATCTCCTGGGGTTTTCACACACAAACAACAGTCTGTAGAGTTTACACAGACAGAATGGTGCGAAAAACAAAAAACATCGAGTGAGTGCGTGAGGGACAATTCTGTGGGTGGAAATAAACACCTTGTTGATAAGAGAGGGTCAGAGGAAAATGGACAGATTGGTTTGATCTTTTTTGCCAGGAAGGAAGGATATAGTAACTCATAGCAACGCTTTACAACCATGGTGAGCAGAAAAGCATCTCAGCATGCAACAGAAAGCAGAAGACCATATTGGGTTCCACTCCTGCAGCCAAGAACAGGGATCTTAGAATCAACAACAAGTTCCTGCTAAAGTGTGAAATGATAGCATTTGTAAAAAATAATAATAATAATTTTTGAAAAATAAAATTAAAAAAAGACACGTTCTTACCATCAAATACTTTCATTCCATATTTTGTTGCTTTTTTATTTTTGGGGGTTTTGTTTTCGAGTAGTTTTTATTTCATCCTCGGTTGGTTCAGCAACACGCGCCGCCATTTTGTTTTTCTCTACTCGCGGTATATGAGCTGATATCCTCTTAGTAGAATAACCAATCAGAGCATGCAACCGCTCATATCCAGTGAATGTGGATAGAATAATAATTGATATACAAGGGTAATGTGCATTTTATATATATATATATATATATAAATATATATATATATATATATATATATATATATATATATATATATATATATATATACACACACATACATACAGTGGTGCTTGAAAGTTTATGAACCCTTTAGAATGTTCTATATTTCTGCATAAATATGACCTAAAACATCATCAGATTTTCACACAAGTCCTAAAAGTAGATAAAGAGAACCCAGTTAAACAAATGAGACAAAAATATCATACTTGGTCATTTATTTATTGAGAAAAATGATCCAATATTACATATCTGTGAGTGGCAAAAGTATGTGAACCTTTGCTTTCAGTATCTGGTGTGACCCCCTTGTGCAGCAATAACTGCAACTAAACGTTTCCAGTAACTGTTGATCAGTCCTGCACACCGGCTTGGAGGAATTTTAGCCCATTCCTCCGTACAGAACAGCTTCAACTCTGGGATGTTGGTGGGTTTCCTCACATGAACTGCTCACTTCAGGTCCTTCCACAACATTTCGACTGGATTAAGGTCAGGACTTTGACTTGGCCATTCCAAAACATTAACTTTATTCTTCTTTAACCATTCTTTGGTAGAACGACTTGTGTGCTTAGGGTCGCTGTCTTGCTGCATGACCCACCTTCTCTTGAGATTCAGTTCATGGACAGATGTCCTGACATTTTCCTTTAGAATTCGCTGATATAATTAAGAATTAATTGATCCATCAATGATGGCAAGCCGTCCTGGCCCAGATGCAGCCAAACAGGCCCAAACCATGATACTACCACCACCATGTTTCACAGATGGATAAGGTTCTTATGCTGGAATGCAGTGTTTTCCTTTCTCCAAACATAACACTTCTCATTTAAACCAAAAAGTTCTATTTTGGTCTCATCCGTTCACAAAACATTTTTCCAATAGCCTTCTGGCTTGTCCACATGATCTTTAGCAAACTGCAGATGATCAGCAGTGTTCTTTTTGGAGAGCAGTGGCTTTCTCCTTGCAACCCTGTCATGCACACCATTGTTGTTCAGTGTTCTGCTGATGGTGGACTCATGAACATTAACATTAGACAATGTGAGAGAGGCCTTCAGTTGCATAGAAGTTACCCTGGGGTCCTTTGTGACCTTGCCAACTATTACACGCCTTGCTCTTGGAGTGATCTTTGTTGGTCGACCACTCCTGGGGAGGGTAACAATGGTCTTGAATTTCCTCCATTTGTATACAGTCTGTCTGCCTGTGGATTGGTGGAGTCCAAACTCTTTAGAGATGGTTTTATAACCTTTTCCAGCCTGATGAGCATCAACAATGCTTTTTCTGAGGTCTTCAGAAATCTCCTTTGTTCGTGTCATGATACACTTCCACAAATGTGTTGTGAAGCTCAGACTTTGATAGATCCCTGTTCTTTAAATAAAACAGGGTGCCCACTCACAACTCATTGTCATCCCATTGACTGAAAATACCTGACTCTAATTTCACCTTCAAATTAACTGCTAATCCTAGAGGTTCACATACTTTTGCCACTCACAGATATGTAATATTGGATCATTTTCCTCAATAAATAAATGACCAAGTATAATATTTTTGTCTCATTTGTTTAACTGGGTTCTCTTTATCTACTTTTAGGACTTGTGTGAAAATCTGATGATGTTTTAGGTCATATTTATGCAGAAATATAGAAAATTCTAAAGGGTTCACAAACTTTCAAGCACCACTGTGTGTGTGTGTGTGTGTGTGTGTGTGTGTATATATATACACACACACACACACACTAGTGCATCTCAAAAAAATAAGAATACCACGAAAAAGTTCCTTTTTTTCATAATTTAATTCAAAAAGGTAAACTTTCATATATTCTATATTCATTACATGTAAAGTGAAATATTTAAAGCCTTTTTTGTTTTAATTTTGATGATTATGGCTTATAGCTCATGAAAATCAGAAATCCAGTATCTGAAATTATTAGAATATTCCCTAAGATCAATCAAAAAAAGGATTTACAATACAGAAATGTCCAACTTCTGAAAAGTATATTCATTTATACACTCAATACTTGGTTGGGGCTCCTTTACCATGAATTACTGTATCAATGCGGTGTGGCATGGAGGTGATCAGCCTGTGGCACTGCTGAGGTGTTATTGAAGCCCAGGTTGCTTTGATAGTGGCCTTCAGCATATCTGTATTTTTGGGTCAGGTGTTTCTCATCTTCCTCTTGACAATACCACATAGATTCTCTATGGGGTTCAGGTCAAGCAAGTTGGCTGGCCAATCAAACACAGTAATATCATGGTCAGCAAACCATTTGGTAGTAGTTTTGGCACTGTGGGTAGGTGCTAAGTCCTGCTGGAAAAGGAAATCAGCATCTCCAAAAAGCTCATCAGCAGATGGAAGCATGAAGTGCTCTAAAATCTCCTGGTAGATGGCTGTGTTGACTTTGGACTTGAGAAAATACAGTGGACCAACAACCAGCAGATGACATGGCACCCCAAATCATCACAGACTGTGGAAACTTCATACTGGGCTTCAAACACCTTGGATTCTGTGCCTCTCCACTCTTCCTCCAGACTCTAGAACCGTGATTTCCAAATTAAATGCAAAATGTACTTTCATCTGAAAAGAGGACTTTGGACCACTGAGCAACAGTCCATTTCTTTCTCTCCTTAGCCCAGATAAGACACTTCTGACATTGTCTCTGGCTCAGGAGTAGCTTGATATTAGGAATGCGAAAGTTGTATGCCCTTTCTTGAAGATGTCTGTTCGTGATGGGTCTTGATACACCGACACCAGCCTCAGTCCACTCCTTGCGAAGCTCTTCCAAGTTCTTGAATCAACTTTTCTTGACAATCCTCTCAAGACTGCAGCCATCCCTGTTGCTTGTGCACCTTTTCCAGCCACCCTTTTCAGCAATGACCTTTTGTGGCTTACCCTCCTTGTGGAGGGCATCAGTGATCATCTTCTGGACAACAGTCAAGTCAGCAGTCTTCCCCATGATTGTGGTTGTGTGTACTGAACTAAACCGAGAGATACACTGTGTTCATACTGTTTTACTCAAACTTGAAATGAAATATTCTGATATTTTGAGATGGGTTTTTTTTTAATGTTTTTGTACTGTATGCCATACTGATTAAAATCAAAATAGAAAAATGCTTGAAACATTTTAGTTTATGTGTAATGAGTCTATAATATATAACATTTTCACTTTCTTAAATAACTGATGGAAAATATTGAACTTTTTCACAATATTCAAATTTTTTGAGATGCACTAGTATATATATGTGGGCGTGTGTGTGTGTGCAGCAAAATACAGGATTCAATCCATATATTTTACTGCAATTGTGAATTTTACAACTGTTAGTCCTACAAACCTTGATAATTATTGATGTCCGGTTAAAAGACAGCAAGGCCGAAGCTCAAACGGCTTCCCGTTCACTACTCACGTGCACTATATAGGGTATAATGTGATACTGTTGTGCACTACATGGCTGATCCAACATCACTGTGCACGAGTAATGCACTCTCAGTAAAGCTGCTCCGTTATATCCAATGTTTAAGCCACGGAGCTGAATTGAGCTGAGCTGAGCTCATACTGCAACAATGATAAAAATAACATCATATTAACTGTGTAGTGCTAATAGATGACTTGCAACCACGTGATCAAAACGTGCTACGTCATGAGCGTCCGCCATGATGGTGGATATATAAAGCAACTCGGACGGCAGCTGCTGAAAGCGTGTCTGTAAAATATGCTGAATTTTCTCACTATTACGACGATTTGAACGCTCGAGCGAAGATTTAATACAAAGAGAAGATAGATATGTTTGGGTTTGATCCATATTATTTAAAAAGTCAGACTTTTCTGAAGATAAGACGCTTCTACTACGACCGACCATCAAGTACCCAGATATCACGTTCTATCTGGTTCGGCAGACAAAGAATCGAGTCCGACCTTGGACGAAACATAGCCCATGTTCTGAGCAGGCGCCCAGTCTGGATTGTTTCTATCGTATAATTTTGCTGGCGCTCCGAGAAGCGAAACGGTAATAATAGACGTGTTAAAATTATAACAACGACCGAGTGAACCACGACAAGAGAGAGCGCTCATTTTATAGCAAAATTCTATCAACACGAAATAAAATTCTTCCATGATATTATCGAGAAAGCTTTGGAATCTCACCTGAGATAAAACGATCACTGCAAACATGAGCTGTTTTGGGTTTCGCCTCTGTTAGATCAGCCCTGCCGATGTTGTTCGGCCGCGCTCGTCTCCTCTCCGTACTAAGCCTCAGAGTTTCCTCGCCCTCTTTCCGAATCACGGATGGAATTCTAAAAAATCAGAACGTGCCGCGGTCACGAGTACTGTTGTGCCCACAACCATATACAGCACAAAGATATGGCATCGCTTAAGAAAAAGAACGCTTAAAGCAGCGGAGAAACAAATAGTTGCTAAAAAACGCGTGACTGTTTTGTATGGAATGCCGCTTGAACCCGCATTTGTATCTCCACCAACATGGCCGACATCCGGGTTTCTATTTTGCTTTGACGTCACTTGCAAGTCAAGGATACCACATTAGCACTTCCTACATCTGTGATTGACATCTGAGTGAACAGGAGCGGTACTGGAGCTTGTGTCCGATTCTACCTCATCAGAACTCACTTTGAATAAACGTAAATCTTTGGATCAATAGAAATCACCAAACTGTGTTGGACCTCATTCACCAGAAACGTTCGGTTCTCCCAGAGAGCATTTCTGTCTCTACCTGGAAGTCCTTAAGCTGCACGATATGTGGATGGCGAACGGTTTTCAGGATCTCGATCTCCGTCAGCAGGTTCTCCATCGACGACTTGTTCAGACTCTTCTTGCTAACCACCTTCACGGCCACGGCTTCCCTGCTATCCGTCTAAACAAACAAACAAAAACAAACAAACAAACAAAAACACATTAGTGTAACCGGAGAACATCCAGGATGATCCTGTACTTCACAAAGCATGAATGAATGATCTCCGCGTCTGTTTTAAGGTTTTCTAAGCTTGTTCCTTTCGTGATTCAATGCTATAACACATCATACAATGTGTTATATACAATTCTGACTGAATAGTGACAACAGATACCTTTTAATTCTTAACCCTGAATGGCTAGAAATAAGACAACTGACCGTGATTTTATGCTTTATGTTGAAGCGAACAGACCAAAGAGGGTAAATACACTGCAAAAAATAAAAATCTTAGGAAGTTTATTTGTTAATTTTCAAGTCAAAACATCTAGCCACCCTTATTATAAGACATAATTGCCCAACAAGCAAAACCTCATTTAGCTAGAAAGGCTAGTTTTTAGACAGTCCATCTTGAAAATCTTGTCTAGACAAAATGTCTTGAAAAAGTCTTATTTGGAGCACCTTTGAAAATAAAACAAGTTTTTTTTTAAACAAGTAAGTACAACCCCGATTCCAAAAAAGTTGGGACAAACTACAAATTGTAAATAAAAACGGAATGCAATGATGTGGAAGTTTCAAAATTCCATATTTTATTCAGAATAGAACATAGATGACATATCAAATGTTTAAACTGAGAAAATGTATCATTTAAAGAGAAAAATTAGGTGATTTTAAATTTTATGACAACAACACATCTCAAAAAAGTTGGGACAAGGCCATGTTTACCACTGTGAGACATCCCCTTTTCTCTTTACAACAGTCTGTAAACATCTGGGGACTGAGGAGACAAGTTGCTCAAGTTTAGGGATAGGAATGTTAACCCATTCTTGTCTAATGTAGGCTTCTAGTTGCTCAACTGTCTTAGGTCTTTTTTGTCGTATCTTCCGTTTTATGATGCACCAAATGTTTTCTATGGGTGAAAGATCTGGACTGCAGGCTGGCCAGTTCAGTACCTGGACCCTTCTTCTACGCAGCCATGATGCTGTAATTCAGGGGTGTCAAACCTGATCCATAAAGGGCCGTGTGGCTGCAGGTTTTCATTCCAGCCATGCAGCAGCACCCTGATTTGGCTTATTCAATCAACTGACACACCCACCCTTTAATCAAGGGTGGGTGTGGCTGCAAGTATTTGACTGTGTGAAGACAGTTCAGTTGATTGAATGAGCCAAGTCAGGTGTGCTGCTGCATGGCTGGAATGAAAACCTGCAGCCACAAGGCCCTTTATGGATCAGGTTTGACACCCCTGCTGTAATTGATGCAGTATGTGGTTTGGCATTGGCATGTTGGAAAATGCAAGGTCTTCCCTGAAAGAGACGTCGTCTGGATGGGAGCATATGTTGCTCTAGAACCTGGATATACCTTTCAGCATTGATGGTGTCTTTCCAGATGTGTAAGCTGCCCATGCCACACTCACTAATGCAACCCCATACCATCAGAGATGCAGGCTTCTGAACTGAGCGCTGATAACAACTTGGGTCATCCTTCTCCTCTTTAGTCCGAATGACACGGCGTCCCTGATTTCCATAAAGAACTTCACATTTTGATTCGTCTGACCACAGAACAGTTTTCCACTTTGCCACAGTCCATTTTAAATGAGCCTTGGCCCAGAGAAGACGTCTGTGCTTCTGGATCATGTTTAGATACGGCTTCTTCTTTGAACTATAGTTTTAGCTGGCAACGGCGGATGGCACGGTGAATTGTGTTCACAGATAATGTTCTCTGGAAATATTCCTGAGCCCATTTTGTGATTTCCAATACAGAAGCATGCCTGTATGTGATGCAGTGCCGTCTAAGGGCCCGAAGATCACGGGCACCCAGTATGGTTTTCCGGCCTTGACCCTTACGCACAGAGATTCTTCCAGATTCTCTGAATCTTTTGATGATATTATGCACTGTAGATGATGATATGTTCAAACTCTTTGCAATTTTACACTGTCGAACTCCTTTCTGATATTGCTCCACTATTTGTCAGCGCAGAATTAGGGGGATTGGTGATCCTCTTCCCATCTTTACTTCTGAGAGCCGCTGCCACTCCAAGATGCTCTTTTTATACCCAGTCATGTTAATGACCTATTGCCAATTGACCTAATGAGTTGCAATTTGCTCCTCCAGCTGTTCCTTTTTTGTACCTTTAACTTTTCCAGCCTCTTATTGCCCCTGTCCCAACTTTTTTGAGATGTGTTGCTGTCATGAAATTTCAAATGAGCCAATATTTGGCATGAAATTTCAAAATGTCTCACTTTCGACATTTGATATGTTGTCAATGTTCTATTGTGAATACAATATCAGTTTTTGAGATTTGTAAATTATTGCATTCCGTTTTTATTTACAAATTGTACTTTGTCCCAACTTTTTTGGAATCGGGGTTGTACGTTTTGGACATTTATCAAATGCGGTTCATCTTGTTTCAAGAAAAAAAAAAGTATGCTTGTTTTGGGAATAAATGAACTTTACTGAAATCTTTGAATCTTTCATTACAATTCGACTCCACCTTACATATCCTAAGTTTACTGCGACTGTTTTCTCAGTCATTCAGAGTGAGCTCCTTCTAGAAGCTGTACATACTCTAGACCAGACAAGTGCCTTCAAAAAGGCTATGAGTGAGTGGAGGGCGTTTTAGTGAGGTCTTTTTGGAATGCTGTGAGTTAAGTTCAATGGTTTTGTTTTTTTTTTGGTTGGTTGGTTGGTTGGTTGGTTGTTTTTTTTTTGTGCCTGATCTTGTAAACCCCTCGTACACTGCAATGTTGCTTTGGCATTGTGTAAGCACTGTAAGTCAAAATGCGTAGACTTTTTTTTTTTTTGGTGCCTGAGGTCCTGGGGAAGTGGAATCTTAAGAGATGTTTTAATGTTTGAATATTGAAATGGGAAAAAAAAAACTTGTTGCAATGCTACATGTGTCGTCAACTTGATTCAAGATAGTCTCTGGTCTCATATCTAGAGTATTTTAATAATTACAAAAGGAGAATCTTTTAAGCTAGCAATGCTTAGTTGTAGAATTTAACAATCCTAATATTAGTATATTTATCTTAAATTCAGTTTTTACTGCTAAGACTTTGTCATGAATTTAAGTGAAATACCCTTAAAATGAAATAAATAAAAATGACTTAAATGGCTAAATGTAAGAAGTACGATCTTGTTATAAGAACTATTTTGATTATTTTGAGTTAATCAGATCTCGCATAATAAGTTCCCCGATCTTATTTTGGAATTATTTCATCTAAAAACAGGTTAGATTTTTCATCTTACTTTAAGAAATCTTTACCAAGTAAAATTTGACTAGTTCCATTGGCAGAGTTTTTTCACCTGATTCAAGCAAATATGCTTTGTTTTAATCTTTTATTTTTGAAAGGCCATTTTTTTTTTCTTTCTGATCTCATATGTAATACCTCTAGCCCTGTAACTCGGCTCTGGCCTGATGAGCTTCCTTCAGCTAAACAATTTCACTATCTGGAACAGATCCGAGATGGACAAACACACACAAGTGAGCAATGAGCACACACACATACCCAGAGCAGTGGGCAGCTCCACTGCTACAGCGCCCAGGGAGCAGTTGGAGGTTAGGTTCCTTGCTCAAGGGCACTTTGGCCATGATACAGAGGGAGGGGAAAGTGCTATTCATTCATTCAATCAAATCCCCTCACAGTTTTCCTGCCGCTCCAGGGAATCGAACTGATGACCTTTTAGGCCCAAGGCTGCTTCTCGAACCTTCAAGAGGCGCTAAATTACAGCCAGTTTATACCGTATAATACTATATATACACAGTACTGTGCAAAAGCCTTAAAGGTCATAGGCAACGGTCAGAGGTGAAACGTAGAATATCAACTTTATTGTCTAGAAGAACAAATAATAGTAATAATAAGTTCAATTTATATAGAGCCTTTCACAAACCCAAGAACGCTTTACACAGGAGTTACCAAAAAAAAAAAAAAGCGCCACACTAGGAAGAGTAGTGTGAAGAAAAGAGAAAAGTTTTCAAGTTAGCTTTGAAGGAAGAGAGAGTGGAACAGTCACGAAGCGATTGTGGTAACGAGTTACAAAGTTTAGGAGCAGCAACACTGAATGATCTGCCACCCATAGATGCCAGTTTAAAACGTGGAACAGTCAGAAGTCCACAGACAGTGGCGGCTCCAGAGAGTTTTCCTTAGGGTGGCAAAGGAGGGGCATAGGTTCCAGGGGGGGGGCATAGGTTGTCGATGCAGCAGATCTTCAATGAAGATCACTTTAAACTAATCAGAAATCCACTCTATACATTGCTAATGTGGTAAATGACTATTCTAGCTGCAAATGTCTGGTTTTTGGTGCAATATCTCCATAGGTGTATAGAGGCCCATTTCCAGCAACTCTCACTCCAGTGTTCTAATGGTACAATGTGTTTGCTCATTGCCTCAGAAGGCTAATGGATGATTAGAAAACCCTTGTACAATCATGTTAGCACAGCTGAAAACAGTTGAGCTCTTTAGAGAAGCTATAAAACTGACCTTCCTTTGAGCAGATTGAGTTTCTGGAGCATCACATTTGTGGGGTCGATTAAATGCTCAAAATGGCCAGAAAAATGTCTTGACTATATTTTCTATTCATTTTACAACTTATGGCGGTAAATAAAAGTGTGACTTTTCATGGAAAACACAAAATTGTCTGGGTGACCCCAAACTTTTGAACGGTAGTATATTCCCAAGCAATGAATGGAACTATTCTGCCCTAGCAATGTATCAAAAAATAGACAGATAGTGAACGGTTTAGATTGTGGATCTTTACTGAAGACTTCAAACTTATACAGATCCTCGATTTCCGTAAAACTAAAAGAAACAAATTAAGTACACTACCGTTCAAAAGTTTGGGGTCACCCAGACAATTTTGTGTTTTCCATGAAAAGTCACACTTTTATTTCCCGCCATAAGTTGTAAAATGAATAGAAAATATAGTCAAGACATTTTTCTGGCCATTTTGAGCATTTAATCGACCCCACAAATGTGATGCTCCAGAAACTCAATCTGCTCAAAGGAAGGTCAGTTTTATAGCTTCTCTAAAGAGCTCAACTGTTTTCAGCTGTGCTAACATGATTGTACAAGGGTTTTCTAATCATCCATTAGCCTTCTGAGGCAATGAGCAAACACATTGTACCATTAGAACACTGGAGTGAGAGTTGCTGGAAATGGGCCTCTATACACCTATGGAGATATTGCACCAAAAACCAGACATTTGCAGCTAGAATAGTCATTTACCACATTAGCAATGTATAGAGTGGATTTCTGATTAGTTTAAAGTGATCTTCATTGAAAAGAACAGTGCTTTTCTTTCAAAAATAAGGACATTTCAAAGTGACCCCAAACTTTTGAACGGTAGTGTATATCACTAAACTGAATAGCACACAGGCGAAAACGCGAGCTAGGCTGACCTGCTAGTAATGCTAACACACAACACACAAGTTATTTACTTTCTAAAGCCTATCACTTTACAAAACTATTAGCTTTCGTTTCGTTGCCTAGCATACACAGAAAGTAAAACATACGGTAACTTACAGGTATAGCTACTACCGGAACCTAGCGAGACAGCACTCCATACATCCAACCAATGACTGTATAGCCTACTGCATCCAACAAAAAACTAACGTTTTAGAAAAACTAACGTCTCTGATTGTAATAAAAATATTGATAATAAAGATAGCTGGGCTAAAAGAATAATTGAGTACCAAAATGCATTTAACATAGAAAGGACAAGACCGTGTTCTATCAGGTGAAAACAATTTGACTCCAGCACGTTGCCTCATCAGAAGTCGAGCATTCAGAAGAATCATAGAAGACCAATACGACAATAAACAAAACAGGATACAGAGATCACACAAACCCACTATTCATAAAATCACACATGTTGAAATTTATGGATCTGGTCAAATTCAGAACAGCACAAATAATGTACAAAGCGAGAAATAATCTATTGCCGAAAAATATACAAGGAATGTTTAGTGAGAGAGAGGGGGGATATAATCTAAGGGGAGACCTAAATTTTAAAAAAACAAAGGTTCGAACAAATATGAAAAGCATGTGCGTATCGAGCTGTGGGGTGACTTTATGGAACAGACTGGAGACAGAAATAAAACAAAGTGCAAATATAAATCTGTTTAAAAAAAGGTACAAAAAATATTTTTAAACAAGTATATAGAAGAGGAAGTATGTTAACGGAGGATGATGAAGGATAAATAGAATAGGGATGATTGTTACATTAGAACTAACTTAGTATATGGTATATATGGTATATATTTATTTATGGGGATAGTTTATATATTCATATTTACAGGAATAGGTATGTAGTAGATATTTATTTTTGTAATTATATATTTACATAGAGGGCGGCACGGTGGTGTAGTGGTTAGCGCTGTCGCCTCACAGCAAGAAGGTCCTGGGTTCGAGCCCCGGGGCCGGCGAGGGCCTTTCTGTGTGGAGTTTGCATGTTCTCCCCGTGTCCGCGTGGGTTTCCTCCGGGTGCTCCGGTTTCCCCCACAGTCCAAAGACATGCAGGTTAGGTTAACTGGTGACTCTAAATTGACCGTAGGTGTGAATGTGAATGGTTGTCTGTGTCTATGTGTCAGCCCTGTGATGACCTGGCGACTTGTCCAGGGTGTACCCCGCCTTTCACCCGTGGTCAGCTGGGATGGGCTCCAGCTTGCCTGCGACCCTGTAGAAGGATAAATCGGCTAGAGATGATGAGATATTTACATAGATATTTATGAAGGGTATATAGTATATATATATATTTTTTGTAATTATATATTTATATAGATATTTATGAAGTGTATATATATGGTATGTAGTATATATTTATTTTTGTAATTATATATTTATATAGATATTCATGAAGTGTATATATGGTATATATTTTTATAGGTGTATTAATGTAGTTTGGATTTCGGGGTAGTTAAAAAGGGGTGGGAAATTAAAAAAGTATTGTACTTCTTCCCACTCCTTTTTCGAACAATGTGCGGTGTTTTGTAATGTCTTAGCTCTTTATGTTATTTTATTTATTTATTTTTTATTTCTCGTTTTCTTTCTTTTGTATGTACAAATAGTTACATACATTTTTTATACATGTTCGAAATAAAAAAATAAAAATAAATAATAAAAAAAATCATAACAGAAGAACGTCTCTCTCTGGGTGAAACCATTTCAAAATTCCGGGGGTGGGGTGGGGTGTGAAATAACGTAAATAACGGTAGATGAGATGAGATGAGATGAGATGAGATGAGGGCTTAGTATCTCTGTAGATAGATAATTGAATTTCAAAAATGTGTTTTGATAAATAATTCTTTTTAAAATAGGGGGGCAACTGGGGTGGCAAGACATATTTTTACAGTGGCAACTGCCACCTTTTGCCACCCCTTAAAACCGCGCCTGTCCACAGACAGAAGATCTGAGGGAGCGGGAGGGACAGTACAAATGAATTAGCTCACAGAGATAGGAAGGGGCGAAACCATGAAGAGCTTTATAGGTTAAAAGCAAGATTTTGTATTTGATCCGAGAAATAATTGGCAGTTGCTGTAAAACAGGAGTGATGTGAGCAGTGCGCTTGGTGAGTGTTAGGAGTTTTGGATGTACTGCAGGCGATTGAGCAATGTGGCAGGGAGACCATAAAAGAGAGAATTGCAGTAGTCAAGACGAGAAAAAATAAACGCATTGACCAATGTTTTGGCATCAGTTTCCAAGAGAAAAGGGCAGAGACGTGCAATATTGCGGAGGTGAAAGAAAGCATCCTTAGTAATTAGTTTAAGATGGGGTTCAAACGTAAGGGTGGAGTCAAAGAGAACTCCAAGGTTTTTTATAACTTGGGAAGGACTAACAGACACACCATCAACATCAATAGTAAAACTGGAGAAGTTCAGAACCTGTCTTTTGGTACCTACTAATAGAACCTCCGTTTTGCTAGCATTAAGTTTAAGGCAGTTCTTATGCAACAGTTGCTTAAGGTCAGTGATGCAAGTCCTTAGCAGCTGAACAGAGGCTATGGAAGGGGTGATAGTGATGTAGATTTGAATGTCATCAGCATAACAATGAAAGTTAAGGCCATGGTTGCGAATAATCTGGCCTATAGGAGAAACATAATATAAAAAGAAGGGGACCAAGGACAAAACCCTGAGGCACACCTTGAGCAACAGTAGCAGTGGATGATTTATGAACACCAATAGAAATAAACTGTTGCCTGTTTGCTAGATACGACTGAAACCAGGCTAAAGCTAAGCCAGTAATACCAAAAGAAAATAGTCTGGAAATGAGTATCTCATGATGTACAGTGTCAAAGGCAGCTGTGAGGTCCAAGAGAACAAGGACATTGAGATGACCAGCATCAGTTGAGAGCAGGAGGTCATTAAGAACTCTTAAGAGAGCAGATTCAGTGCTGTGCAGATTGCGAAAGCCTGACTGAAAGGGTTCATAGAGATCATTACGAGCAAGGAAAGTATGAAGCTGAGAGGCTACAACTCTCTCCATTACTTTAGCTAGGAAAGGGAGATTTGAAATGGGTCTGTAATTGGACAGTGAAAAAGAACCTAGACCTCTTTAGTATTGGTGTAACAGAAGCAATTCTGAGGGAGATGGGAACAGTGCCTAAAGCAAAACACTGATTAATCATATGAGCAATATAAGGGGAGATAGCAGATACACAGGATTTAAGAAGTGCAGTGGGTGCAGGGTCCAACAGACATGAAGAGGAGGAGGACTTAGTCATAATTTCCGATACTTTAGAAGAATCAACAGGAGAGAAAGCAGAGAGACAGCAGTCAGCTTTATGAGAAAGAGCTACTAGCGGGACAGAAGAATGAATTTCAGAATGAAAGTGTTGGTAAATACTGTCAATTTTATCCTTGAAAAAAACGACCCAAAAAGCTAATTCAATCTTCCTGGTGACTAATTTGCACCCTAAAATTGAATAAAACGGTTAAAATATACTGTTTTGCCCAATTTCCGAAGGTTTGTTTACATCTCACTTATGCGCACTTTCACAACCAGGGGGCGTCGTCATGACTTCATTTAAGCCAAACAGACCGGGAGCAGTTCTGTGTTTACTTGCGAACCGAGCACACGTGTACGGACTTTGGTCGTGAGAGGTCGTGTAAAATGTCTGAAAGCGAGAGCGATTTTGAAGTAGGAACTCTCCAAATTGAATATCGAGAGGTGAAACCGTATATGTATGAACCTATGGCCATTGCGAAGCAATCGGTGAACGTGGCTCACTGGTTTGACCGCGCGGCCTCGGAATCGGACAGCGACTCGGCCGACTCTGATCGTGGTGACGCCGGACCTCAACAAGACTCGCACCCAAATGATTTATCCTGGTAGTTACGATAAATTCCTACTTTTGTCGTAATAATAAATAAGAGCCCTTTTGAAGAATAGTTAAACCGCCCTCCCTAGTGGATATAGGGAACGATTACTGGACAGTGCGCTGGTGAGCCACATTAGCCTGCCATCTGCGGCATTGTACTATTTATAGCTGACTCTAAGCGAGGAAATATCCCTTTGTCTCATTTCCACAATGATTGTACAGGATCCCTCAGGATTCTTGACTTGTCAGTTGCAAGCAAAAGTAAAAATGTTTACCTCCAATCTTCTCCTTTTTGCTTGAGCGTTGCTGGTCCGTTTCTTCTTTGACTGCTTGATTTTGTTTCACGCGCACAATCCACTTCCTCTGCCGAGTTTCCTCTTCCGGAAAAAAAACCCCTCTGGCTTCACGCACACAATCCACTCTCTCTGCCTTGTCTCCTCTTTTGGAAAAAGCCAACCCACTCGCTCCGCCTCTTCTCCTTTTTCGGAAAAAGCCAACCCACTCGCTCCGCCTCTTCTCCTTTTTCAGAAAAAGACAACCCTCTCACTCCGCCTCTTCTCCTTTTTCGGAAAAAGCCAACCCACTCGCTCCGCCTCTTCTCCTTTTTCGGAAAAAGACAATCCACTCTCTCTGCCTCTTCTCCTCTCTCGGAAAAAGGTAAAAACTTCTTCCTGAACCGGTCCCGTTGTTACAGTTCATTGCACAACAATAAGGCATGGTTTTTCTTTGGAAATTCCTAAACGCATGTCTGCACTCAAGCCGAATGGCAATGCAAGTAAACGGAAGTGGACTCAACTCAAGCGGTTTGTTTGGCTTAAATGACATCACGCGCCGAGTGGTCACGAAAATAGCCGAACAGAAATTCGCCGCGATCCTTGCTAACTTATTTTAATTATTACTTATTAACAATACTTATTGGGACCAGAAGAAAATTACAGGGTTTTTTTAACATATAAAGTTTCAAATGTGCATAAAATTAAAACCGTTGCCTATGAGCTTTAAGTACCCTGTTTTTTTTTCCATACAAACTTTGTTTTATGACTCTTACATTATCGAGTCAAAACATTACAAAAACATTTTAAAGTCCAAACATTCGTTCATTTTCCAGCACAAAATTAAATGTTACAGAAAAAAAGGTTGTATCTGAGCAGCATATTACATAAGAGAGCACTTTTCAAATTAAAAAAGAAAGCATAATGAATGGCTACTGGCAAAATTTTGGCAAAAAAATTTCTTTTTTTCTTTTGCCGTAAAATTTCTTAATTTCCCTGAGGGAACCCTCCCAAAGGAATCAATAAAGTTTTATCCAATCTAATCTAATCTAATCTAATCTAATCTAATCTAATCTAATCTAATCTAATCTAAAATGAAGAAGTGAGTGTGACAGTCAAAGTGTCCAGAAGAACCGTGGCTGGTTCTGTAAGATGCCCAGTAAAACCTACAGCTTATTTCCGCATAAAACTGCACTCACTGGATTTCAGACTATTTTTTTTTCTTTAAAGGAGAACTGAAGGCAAATTTTTTATTCCCAAAATTCTCTCTCATTTTATTAAATATCGGAATGCATTTTTGATCGCTATTTTGTCGCTGCTATAGCAAGTTACGAGTGTTTGAAACATGCTCTGTGATATATCAGTCCATATGTCAAAGCAATGACCGTAAACGAGATTCGTTGAGACCTGTGAGAGACATCGTAGGACGGAAGTAAAATGTACAGCGGAAATCAAAGCGACCGACACCTGCCAACGTTCCCTGGGTCCGAAATTGCTCACTCGTTCACTACTCCCTACTCACTATCTAGGGAATTATTATATAGAGGACTATATATTGAGCTCATTGGTAAAATGAAAGAACGCTTTCGGACACTACTCCGTCGCGCTGGTATTTACATCATGACTGTCGCACAATTAAAACGTGCCGGATCAGTCGGCTGGTGGGTTTTCAAAATAATAAACACATGCACGTATTTTTGTAATAAATCCATATTATACTGAGCTGATTTCTGACATTAATAAACACAAAGTCCCTGCATCTTTCAGTTCTTTTAAATCAAGGCTGAATACTTTCTTCTTTGCCGCTGCTGTTTATTAAATCAAATTTGAGACTTTTAATTTGCTTTCTTTCAGCGTGACCGCAATGCATGATGCTTTGGTTAGTGACCATCGGTTGTACACCACTTTTCATGATGCATTGTGGGATACTTTGAGTGCACTATATAGTGTGTAAATAATTCTCACTAAGGTTTCGGACAGCACTACAAAATAGCGTCCTCACTATATAGTGCCCTATATAGTGAGTAGGGAGAGATTTTGGACACGGGGTTGTCAAAAGACGGGCGCGCCATCTTTCGAATGCTGATGTAATCAAGCCGGAAGTTTTGTTTGTTTTGACAGCAATCAGGAAAGTTTGAAAAAAGTAGGCAGTAATCGTCATTTAAACTCGTTTTTGTGCAATACTTCGTTTGGAAAACAGTTTTCAAAATGGCGGCAATGACACCTGGCTGACACTTCACGTTTCGAAATCTCGCACAAGTCTCGTGAAGATCGCGCGGATAAGCGACGCCTGCCATGGACCAAACGAACTAAATTCAACACGGCTAAAAACCGAACAGGCCAATAAGTATAATATTTAATTGCGATTAGTTGCCAAAACGAGTCACGATATAAGGTTACTAAAACCGAAAACGTAATCGAATAACACGTTAATTCAGAAATAAAGCAAGTTTAAAAATGACTTCAGATCTCCTTTAAGCAAAGAGTCATCTCACACCAAATATCGACTTCATTTCATTGATTATGGCTTACTGCTTACTGTTCATAGTATTTTTTTTAAATGTTGACCATTTAAATAAATTTCATTATTTCTGAAGCCATAGTTGGTCTCCAGCATCTCTTTACATGTATCTAATGGCCCTTTTCCACTACCCTTTTTCAGCTCACTTCAGCCCGACACGGCTCGCGTTTCGACTACCAAAAACCGGCACGACTCAGCTCGTTTCAGCCCTGCTTAGCCCCTAAAACTCGCACCGTTTTGGAGTGGGGCTGAAGCGAGCCAAACCGTGCTGACTGAGGTTGGGGGCGTGAGCAGACACTCCCCTGTGCACTGATTGGTGAGGAGGAGTGTCCTCACATGCCCACACACGCCCCGCGAGCGCGCTGGGATCTGTAAACACCGCAAACCCGGAAGGAGAAGAATTACGAATTACGAGAATTTCTGAAGCCTTATGCGCCTCGCCTCATCTATACGCTCTTGCCAGTATCTGTTGGCGTTGTCAGTGACAACAAGCCACAGCACCAAGACCAGCAACACTAACGACTCCATGTCCTCCATGTTTATTGTTTACTATTCGGGTCGTGAGACTACCGCTTAAAAGCTCACTGAATCAGTGACATACAGAGCATCGTGGACGAGTTCGCGGAGCGCAAGGCTCGTCGTATGCCCTTCAAATAATGCGCGCAGTAGGCTATTGATGTTTTATTATGAGCCATGTACAGTATGTCGCCTAATGTTTTTTTGTTTCTGAGTTACATGTTCGTTTGAAGGACTTAATGTACAAAATAACATAGTTGCACCCCGTAGTGTTGAAATTGGTAAACACAGTGCATTCAGTGAGGTTTGCACCGCCCTCCTTTTATTTCTGACTCTTCCTGTCACCGTTGCAACCTCTGAGCGCTCATTCGTATGCCCTTCAAATAATGTGCGCAGTATAGGCTATTGATGTTTTATTATGAGCCATGTACAGTATCCTAATGTTTTTTGCTTCTGAGTTACATGTTCGTTTGAAGGACTTGATGTACTAAATAACATAGTTGCACCCGGTAGTGTTGAAATTGGTAAACACCGCAGTTGCGGACATTTTGTAGCCTAAAACGATGTTATGATAAGCTTTAATAAAGGGCCCGGTCATTTGCCCCGCCCCCGGCCCGGCTCTGACTTGTTCCGCCACTGTCACTGATGTCACTGTTTGCGCTGCTTAACGACATCACATGACGTCCACCCACTTTCGCTAACTCCACCCAATGTGTCCACCCACTTCCAGCCAGCACGGTTCAGCGCGGTTGTAGTCGAAATGCAACTCCAACAGCCCCGCTCAGCTCGACTCAGCTCGACTCGGCACGGCACGGCTCAGCCGCGTTTGTAGTGGAAAAGCGGCATAAGACACTTGCACAGGACTGAGAAGAGAAATCAGAGGTCTTTTCTTGGACTGGCGCAGTCCATGATGCCCTGTGGGAGTATTATTGCTCTGTTGCTGTATCATAGATAAACCTTAGATTGACTGGTCATACTTCCTGTGAGCTGAAAGCAGTTCTGTCTGATTGAGGTCTGAGTGGAACCATGTGCACTCAGCCCAGGCTCAAATATACATCAAGATGGCGCCACAGATGGCTGCCTCGGTGTGTTGGTGCGTTCACAAACCAGGGTGAGTTACAATAATGAGAGAGTCGTTCCTGTGGAGGACGGCCCCATATCATATGGACAGTTGAAAGTCACACTTGGAAGACGCTCTGGACACTTACAGTAATGCTTTTATGATTGAGGACTACAGCTGACTTGCTAACTTTAGGACTGCAGTTGTCATGAACAGTTTTGCACTCAAGTTTCCATCAATGAAGAGTTACAACATCAACGAAACTGACTTCATGTTAAAACTGTTAAAAATGTTATGATCACGTTGTCTGTTATCACCCAAATGAGGATGGGTTCCCTTTTGAGTCTGGTTCCTCTCGAGGTTTCTTCCTCATGTCGTCTGAAGGAGCTTTTCCTTGCCACCGTCACCACAGGCTTGCTCATTGGGGATAAATTAGGGATTAAAATTAATGTTAAAGTTATTAAAACTCTGTAAAGCTGCTTTGCGACAATGTCTACTGTTAAAAGCGCTATAAAAATAAACTTGACTTGACAATAATGACAAACCCTGATTCACAGATAAGCTCAGACAACTCAGGCGGCAAAAGGAAGAAGCGTTCAGAAGTGGAGACCGGGACAGGTTTAAAGAGTCTAGGAACAGGTTTTGCAAGGCAGTGAGAGAAGCTAAACGTATGTACTCTGATGCCCCTTTTCCACCAAAGCAGTTCCAGGGCTGGTTCGGGGCCAGTGCTTAGTTTGGAACCGGGTTTTCTGTTTCCACTGACAAAGAACTGGCTCTGGGGCCAGAAAAACCGGTTCCAGACTAGCACCAACTCTCTGCTGGGCCAGAGGAAAGAACCACTTACGTCAGCAGGGGGGCGGAGTCGTTAAGACCAACAACAATAACAAGACCTCGAAATATCGCCATTTTTAAGCGACAAGAAGCAGCAGCTGTACAAACGCGAAGTCAGCCATTATTATTATTATTGTTGTTGCTGCTGCTGCTTCTTCCGTGTTGTTTTTGCTTCGATGTTCGCGCCAAGGTTCATGCAAACGTAGCGACGTAACTGACGTATACAGCGACGTAATGACGTATACAATTATGTAACTGACGTATACAGCGATGTAATGATGTGGCTTCGCTTAGCACCGCGAGCTATGGAAAAGCAAACTGGTTCTCAGCTGGCTCGCAAGTTGAACGAGTTGTGAACCAGCACCAGCACTGGCCCCGAACCAGCCCTGGAACTGATTTGGTGGAAAAGGGGTATGAGAAACTCCAACACTAGTTCTCAGTCAACGATTCTAGGTCTGTCTGGAAAGGGCTCAGACAGATCACTAACTACAAATCTTCAGCCCCCCACTCTGTTAACGGCTTGCGCCTGGCCAAGCAACTGAATGAGTTCTACTGTCACTTTGAAAGACAATGGGACTGTCCTGATAACATCCCCCATGACTCTACACACCACCCCCACCACCTTCTCCACCTCTATTGCTGCCAGGACCTCTCTACGGCTATGTTTACATTACGTCGAATCAGCGGATCATCAGATTAACGTTCTTAAAACGATTCGCATTTACACTAAAACCGTTAGTCGTGCACACAGCAACGCCAATACGCGGATACGCTCGGCTCCGCAGGCATCCTGCGCTCCAAATCACTCCGCCCTGAACAGCGAGTGCCCTCTGGAGGGTGCGCACTCCAGCCCTGCGCAGCTCACACAGCGCGCGAGTGAAGTGCACAAGCCACGATTCGGGACTGAGCCGCTGTGTGTGAGATCCCAGCGCATATCACTTACTACTTGCAAGTGGAAGGATGGCAAGCCTAAAGACAATCATAACTACACAATGGGCAGTATTTGCATCAGTATTTGCAGTATTTTCATACTTTTATACTCTTTAATGAAAGGTGATACAAGGCGGAAGTCCGCGCCGTTTTTCAGCAGTCGCGTCACATGACCAACGCCAGCGAATCAGGAAGGTGGATGTCACAGTGACGTTGTCCAATGAGACGCCAGCTAGAGCTCAGCACAGCATATCCGCGTATTTTGAATGTTTACACAGCACCGGAGCGGACACGATCTGGATTGAATACGTGGACGCTGGCGGATTCCCGTTTCCCAGCGTTTCCAGGCGGTTTAATGTAAACGGACAGTGCATCCGCGAAGAAAACGAGACAGATACGGTCTAGTGTAAACGTAGCCTACAACTTCACACCTCAGAGGTCCATCCATCCCCCACAGCCTAAACTCTCTCCATTTTGGAGAGAAACGTTAACAAGCTCTTTAAAGGCCTCTGCATGCTCTTGTGACAAGGCTTTCGCAGATAGCTTTTCGCAGACGGTTGTAATTTATCGTTGAGCGGGGAGTAATAGGCGTGCGCGATGTTATTCACCGCCACAACGCAAGGGGGCGCGAAGTCGCGAAATCGCTAGGAGTAGTTGGTGGGTGTGGTTAGTGGAGTGTTTATCCTCCGGTTACTTATAATAACTAGAACTGGAGTCGTATAGATGTACGTACTTCCTCACTTCCTCGATCAACCGCTCTTCGTGCTGCTCCATCTTCGCTCGCGTTTTTAAAAATGGCGGTCATGAAAACAAAACAAACCGGGAAAGTAGGGAAGCGGAAGTGCGTGTACAGCGGATGTAGAGTGGACCAATCAGAGCCCTCTTGTCTGCGACACTGTCTGCGAGGCTGTCTGCGGTGGTCACAATTTTTGGGAGGTGCGCACAAAGTGTCTGCGAAGGGGGGGGGCTTCGCAGACGCCATCTGCGACGCCATCTGCGAGGACTGGGTTGTCAGCATAAATTGGCCTTAAGAAGCTGAACCCCTGCAAAGCAGCAGGTCCCAACTCAGTCTACCCTGAAGCACTGTGCTGATCAGCTGTCTCTGGTGTTCACAGACATCTTCAACACCTCGCTGGAGACATCCCATGTGCCAGCCTGCTTCAAGGCCTCCACCATTGTCCCCAAAAAGCCAAGGATTAAATGACTACAGACCCATCGCCCTGACTTCTGTGGTCATGAAATCCTTGTGCTTTACCACCTCAAAGTCATCACTGACCCACTCCTAGACCCCATGGACTCCTAGACCCCCTGGACTCTCCAGGAACCTACGCTAGGATCCTGTTTGTGGATTTCAGTTCCGCCATCATCCCGACTCTTCTGCAGGACAAGCTCTCCCAGCTGAATGTGCCTGACTCCACCTGCAGGTGGATCACTGACTTCCTGTCTGACAGGAAGCAGCACGTGAAGCTGGGGAAACACGTCTCTGACTCCCGAACCATCAGCACCAGATCCTCCCCTCCCCAAGGCTGCGTCCTCTCTCTCTCCTCTATTCATCTCCCTGAACACCAACAGCTGCACCTCCAGGTCATCAGTCTGTCAAGCTCCTGATGTCCTGGTGCAAGCAGAACAATTTAGAGCTCAATGCTCTCAAGACAGTGGAGAGGATTGTAGACTTCAGGAGGAGCTCTGCCACACCCTCCCTCCCCCATCACTCTGTTTGACTCCCCAGTAACCTCTGTGGTTATGGTATTTCCACTTCCTGGGCACAACAATCACTCAGGAGCTTAAGTGGGAGACATATACCTGCTCTCTCACCAAGAAAACACAGCAGAGGATGGACTTCCTGCGGCAGTTAAAGAAGTTCGATCTGCCAAAGACGATGATGATGCACGTTTACACCACCATCATCACCTCCTCCATCACCACTGCCAGGGACAAGGGCAGACTGCAGCGCATCATCTGCTCTGTTGAGAGGATAATTGGCTCCAACCTTCCGTCTCTTCAGGACCTGTACGAGTCCAGGACCCTGAGTAGTATCCAGTATTTGATTATACTGCTGCGGGGGTCCCTGACAGAGGGGTAGGCAGCAGTCGGCTAGTCTTCACACCACGTTTCCAGGCAGCTCTGTCCAGCGGATCCACACTGGTGAGGCTGCACACTTTGATGTCCTTCTTGACACACTCCATCCAAGATTTCCTCAGTCTACCACGACCTCTGTTGCCTGGCAACTGCAACTTGGTGATGGTGTTGATGCAGCCAGGAGAGCAGAAAGGATTGTGGCCGACCCCTCTCACCCTGGACATAAACTTTGATGCAAAACATGGGTCAAAAGTGACCCGGCTGAGTTTTTATCTTCTATATCTTTGCAATAAATTAATTCCATCATTCAGTATTCAAGGTATTCCTCAATTAACTTGTTTTTGATCATCATACATCCTTATTTTATTTTTTCCTTTCTTACTTTTTGAATAAAAACCCTTTTTGTATCATCACTACCCTTCTAATGCACAACATGGGTCAAAAACGGCCTGCATTCATTTTCCAGGTTATTTCATGTATGGCTGAGTGTTTCTATGATATACTTTTGAAATAAATTCATTTTGTCATTTACTTTTCAAATATGCAGTAAATATCTTGTTTTTGTTTCGCACAAATGATCATTTTTATTTTTCCTTTCTTAAGTTATGAACAAGCACAGCTTTTGTAATTCTACATCAAGTTTACACACATGGGTCAGAAACGACCCGCATGCATTTACTCCAGCGTTTGGTGGGAACTGTGAATTGTGCTTGTGTCAGACATTTCACAGCTCAGCACGGCGCCCTTTGCCCATCTCATACATGGAAGTAATGTTTTTCAATTGTTCTCACATTACCTTAGAAAAAAATTGATGATGTTTAGGTTCCCTTGAGAGTGAGTAGATTACTTGTCAGAAAGTTACAAGTAATTACTATTAGCTACCGAGCTGTTGACATATTCTACTTTAGTTAGCTAATTTTACTGTAGTTGGCTTAGCTAACTACATAGTTAATAAATAAATAACTGGCCCCATTCACTGCTAAAGTAATTACTTCAAACAAATTATTATTATAGTATTAAGACATTTAATTTTAAATCACACTTGGATGACCCATGTGTAGTAATATAAAAAGTATTTTTGTTCATAAAGTAGGAAAGAAAAAATTAAATTAATGATTTGTGGTAATTAAAAACAAGATATTTAAAGAATACTTGGAATATTCAATCATAAAATAAATTGATTTCAAAAGATAGAGCAAAGAAAAACTCAGTCAGCATGAAATAACCTGGAAAATGAATGCGGGTCATTTTTGACCCATGTTGTGCATTAGAAGGGGTGTGCATATGTTTTGCATCAAAGGATTAAACCACTCCCCTCTGGTAGGAGGTTGCGGTCCATTAGAACCAAAACTTCACACCATAAGGCCAGCTTTTTCCCCACTGCAGCTGCCTCATCGAGAAGGTCAAAACCCCCCACTGACTCTAAACTCTAATCTCGCACTTCCGATCTTTCACGCACTCTTATCATGTCTCTTCTCCATCTTCATCATCACCATGTGACTTTTTTTTTTTACACATTACACTTTTTCAATTTGTATATTTCAGATTCTCATCTCATTATCTGTAGCCACTTTATCCTGTTTTACAGGGTCGCAGGCAAGCTGGAGCCTATCCCAGCTGACTACGGGCGAAAGGCAGGGTACACCCTGGACAAGTCGCCAGGTCATCACAGGGCTGACACATAGACACAGACAACCATTCACACTCACATTCACACCTTTCACACCTACGGTCAATTTAGAGTCACCAGTTAACCTAACCTGCATGTCTTTGGACTGTGGGGGAAACCGGAGCACCCGGAGGAAACCCACGCGGACACGGGGAGAACATGCAAACTCCACACAGAAAGGCCCTCGCCGGCCACGGGGCTCGAACCCGGACCTTCTTGCTGTGAGGCGACAGCGCTAACCACTACACCACCGTGCCGCCTTATTTCAGATTCTTCTATTTCGTATTCTATGTATACAGAGCGCGCAGCTACAGTTATCGACAGTCCATAATTATTGACACCTTCTCAGATTTACCAATAAAAAAAAAAACATTTTACAAAGGTGAGTTTCAGTTACAACAGTTATTACTGGTTAATTAATCAACCGGAAGACCCCCTTCGCCCTTTGATCTTGTTATCTGATGACACAGCTTGTTACCTGAGATGGAATTTTTTTTCAGCAATTTGAGAAAAACCCGGATGTTATCATCGCAGATAAGCATGGTGGAAAGATCATGGATATGTTTCTAATGATCAAATTCACCAATAACTGTGGACAACAGGGTCGATAACTGTGGAATGGTGTCGATAACTGTGGACAAACGTGCCGATAACTGTGGACAATGGTGCCGATAATTGTGGAATGGTGCCGATAACTGTGGACAAAGGTCCCGATAACTGTGGACAAAGGTGCCAATAACTGTGGACAAAGGTGCCGATAATTGTAGACAATGGTGCCGATAATTGTGGACAAAGGTAAGGTGCCGATAACCGTGGACAAAGGTAAGGTGCTGATAACCGTGGACAAAGGTAAGGTGCCGATAACCGTGGACAAAGGTAAGGTGCCAATAACCGTGGACAAAGGTAAGGTGCCGATAACTGTGGACAAAGGTACAGTGCCGATAACTGTGGACAACGGTGCCGATAACTGTGGACAACGGTAAGGTGCCGATAACCGTGGACAAAGGTAAGATGCTGATAACTGTGGACAAAGGTAAGATGCTGATAACTGTGGACAAAGGTAAGATGCTGATAACTGTGGACAAAGATATGGTGCCGATAACTGTGGACAAAGATAAGGTGCTTATAACTGTGGACAACGGTGCCGATAACTGTGGACAATGGTGCCGATAACTGTGGACAAAGGCGCTGATAATTGTGGACAACGGTGCCCATAACTGTGGACAAAGGTGCCGATAACTGTGGACAACGGTGCTGATAATTGTGGACAACGGTGCCGATAACTGTGGACAACGGTGCTGATAACTGTGGACAACGGTGCTGATAATTGTGGACAACGGTGCCGATAACTGTGGACAAAGGTGCCGATAGCTGTGGACAAAGGTACTGATAATTGTGGACAACGGTGCCGATAACTGTGGACAACGGTGCCTATAATTGTGGACAAAGGTGCCTATAATTGTGGACAAAGGTGCCGATAACTGTGGACAAAGGTGCCGATAATTGTGGACAACGGTGCCGATAACTGTGGGCAAAGGTGCCGATAACTGTGGACAAAGGTGCCGATAACTGTGGACAACGGTGCCGATAACTGTGGACAACGGTGCCGATAACTGTGGACAAAGGTAAGGTGCCGATAACTGTGGACAACGGTGCCGATAACTGTGGACAACGGTGCCGATAACTGTGGACAAAGGTAAGGTGCCGATAACTGTGGACAACGGTGTCGATAACTGTGGACAAAGGTGTCAATAATTGTGGACAAAGGTGTCATGTGATCTGATAGGCTCAGTAATCTGGAATCAACTCATTTGTTTCCAGGGGAAATTGGAGTAATTATTCATGCACAATATACGTATTGAAAGTCTCTTCTACTTTTGCGACGGCCAAAAGATCGTTAAGGTGTCGATAATTGTAGCCGCCGCTCCAGCTACTTTTCGTCTTTGCTAAATTCTTCTATCTTAACTGTTCAAGCACCAAAGCAAATTGCTTGTATGTGAGAATGTGCTTGGCAGTAAACTGGAATCTGATTCTGAAAAGTGTGGAGTGAGATCAGTGCCCGAGTGCCTGAGTGGGGTGAAACCTGAAGGCTCAGCACTGAAGTGGAAATGCTGTGGACATGCCAGCTGTCCTTCTCACCTTCCTGTAGGCTTTGTACACCGTGGCGTAGGTGCCACTGCCCAGTCTCTCCGTCAGCAGGAAGTCTGCCAGCCTCGGCGGGGCAAAGCTCGAGGCCATCTCACCCCTGCGCGTGACATCAAACACTACCTAAAGGGGATTAGTTCATAACACGTCTTTATAACACGCTTAATTACAGGCTTATTTGATGACACACAGATGCAATGCCTCAGCAGGGGACCAGACACCAGGTGCTAAGAGGAAATGCTGTTATTGTTGTTGTTGTTGTTTGTCTCCTGTAAAGTAAAAGCTTTGGGTTTATTTCCCTTTGAAGTTCATCATCTACCTCCACCTGCAACTACACGAGACCACTTTTTATCTCAAGCAGCCTAGTTTAAACCCAAAAGCTTATTTTGCACGTTTTGGCAAATAAACACACAACATACATCTGAGCATTCTGCTTACCTGAGCTAACTTGTGTAGGCGCAGAGGCTCTATGAATCATAACTCCTTCTGGTCACTGTATTCTTTCCCTGCATGTTTGCTGTCAGTTTAAAATGACGTCAAAGCCAAAGGGATCAAAACACCCCATGCTGCCATCTAGAGGCAAGAAAAATTATTGCATTGTTGAAAAAAAAAAGTTATATTTAACCCGAATTATCAAACTACAAGATAAGATTTCAGCAAACTAAATAATGTAATAATATTATATTCACCAAGTGGGGACATTTTCTGCATGTTGTGTCCGTTTTATTTTATTTTATAATTCTGCGTATATTATTTTGTCCACAAGAGGCCGCCATGGAGACGCCCTGACGTCACACCAGTACCGGAAATGAATTCCTCATAAATATAGTATACGATATGTATGAATTCTATCAAATATGACACAAATTTAGATTTGTTTCAACACCCAGAACATTTTGGATTTAGCGAAACAATAAATATATATATTTTTAACTCGACAGAGACATTTAAATCGTTTTGTAGTACTTTTCCAGAACTACTTCCGGTATTAGTCACCCAGGAAGATTCATCACACAACTTGCGTCCAAAGTTTTGGGGTTTTTTTTCAAATATGACAAAAACTTAGATTTGTTTCAACACCCAGAACATTCTGGATTTCGCGAAATAATAAATAAAATGTTTTTTTAATCGACAGAGACATTTAAGTCGTTTTGTCGTACTTTTCCAGAACTACTTCCGGTATTAGTCACGCTAAGCAGCTTCATCACACAACTTCCGTCCAAAGTTTTTTCTTTTTTCAAATATGACACAAATTTAGATTTGTTTCAACACCCAGAACATTTTGGATTTAACGAAACAATAAATATAATTTCGCTAAATCCAAAATGCGAAATAATAAATAAGTATATATTTTTTAATCGACAGAGGCATTTAAATCGTTTTGTAGTCCATTTCCAGAACTACTTCCGGTGTTAGTCACGCTAAGCAGCATCACACAACTTCCGTTCGAAGTTTTTTTTTTTTAAATATGACACAAATTTAGATTTATATATTTTTTAATCGACAGAGACATTTAAATCGTTTTGTAGTACTTTTCCAGAACCACTTCCGGTATTAGTCAGGCTAAGATTCATCACACAATTTGCATCCAAAGTTTTGGGGTTTTTTTCAAATATGACAAAAATTTAGATTTGTTTCAACACCCAGAACATTTTGAATTTCGCGAAATAATAAATAAATATATATATTTTTTAATCGACAGAGACATTTAAATCGTTTTGTAGTCCATTTCCAGAACTACTTCCGGTATTAGTCACGCTAAGCAGCTTCATCACACAACTTGCGTTCGAAGTTTTTGGTTGTTTTTTTTTTTTTTTCAAATATGACACAAATTTAGATTTGTTTCAACACCCAGAACATTTTGGATTTATCGAAACAATAAACATATATATTTTTTTAAATCGACAGCGCCATTAAATTGTTTTGTAGTACTTTTCCAGAACTACTTCCGGTATTAGTCAAGCTAAAAAGCTTCATCATACAACTTGCGTCCAAAGTTTTAAAAAATGGAGAACCCAATATCTAAAATTTCCTGTAAGTCCAAAGGTGAAGGAAGTGCATTTTAAGATTTTGAATGAGATTTATCCATCCAGTGAAATGCTAAGAGTGAGGCTCAATATTGACAGTATTGATAACTCTATTTTCTGTGAATCAGATATTGAAACTACGGACCATCTTTTCTTTCAATGTATTTACACAAAAATATTTTGGGAGGACTTTTTAGACTGGCTTTCTTCTAAAATCCAGCTACAACATAACACGAATCTGAAGGATTCACAAGCGGACTATGTTATCAATAACTTACTATTGCTCTCGAAATATTTCATTCACTGCTCAGAATGGAACAAAGTAAAGCCTATTTCCACTGCGTTCAAAAAACATCTTGTAGAAAATTCTCACTGCCTTAAAGTGTATGAAATGCAAAAAAGCAATGCCACTCTTGAATGCATTTGATAATTTGAAAATATTTGAAGACCTCTAGTGGTAATTATACAACTGTGTGAATGGGAGTGTTTTTGTTTTGCCTTGAACATTTTTTGTTCACTCATGCAACATATTTGTATGCCTAAATGTTTGTATACCTGAACATTTGCAATTTAAAAAAAAAAAACTTGTGTCCAAAGTTTTGGGGTTTTTTTTTTTTTTCAAATATGACAAAAACTTAGATTTTTTTCAACACCCAGAACATTTTGGATTTCGCGAAATAAAATATATATAATTTTTTTTTAATCGACAGAGACATTTAAATCGTTTTGTAGTACATTTCCAGAACTACAAAACTCCCTGCCCCCCCTTCAGAATCTGACGTCATCCTCACAGTCCCCCCCCCCACACACACACACACACATCGTTCATTAACACACTGAACTCAGGGACCGCACATTTCACTTTACCTCGCTCATTTGCACTATTCCGCACTACCTCACCTTAACAGCTGTTAGTTTATTGTTTATACTGCTTATTTCATGTTTACCTGCTATACTTCAACTGCCCTTGACTGTTTATTTCATGTCCTTTTGCTCCAATTTATGTGTATATATGAGTGTTTATGTCTAGTTCTTATCTAAAGTGTTTATACTGTTTATTTCAATTATTCTATTTTGTATTTATTGCATTGCCTGTTTGCACCGTGGGTCAGAGAGGACTGAAATTTCATCTTTGCTGTATGTCGAGCATGTACAGCATATTTGACAATAAACTTGACTTGACTTCCGGTATTAGCCACGCTAAGCAGCTTCATCACACAACTTCCGTCCAAAGTTTTTTTTTTCCAAAATATGACACAAATTTAGATTTGTTTCAACACCCAGAACATTTTGGATTTATCGAAACAATAAACATATATATTTTTTTAAATCGACAGCGACGTTTAAATCGTTTTGTAGTACTTTTCCAGAACTACTTCCGGTATTAGTCACGCTAAGCAGCTTCATCACACAACTTGCGTCCAAAGTTTTTTTTTTTTTACGAAAAACGAATTAGTAACCAATACATAATGCAAGTTACACATTTAATTCGAAATTATACTTCTGTAAAATACGTCACTAAATTTATTAAAATTAGCTGAAATAAATGAAAAAAATTACTTCCGGTAACAGTGTCAGGTTTACTTGTTTGGGGCTTTTAACAACAAACATTGTCGCAAAGCAGCTTTATGTAAAATTAAAAGATTTTAACCCCTAATTTATTATTTATTTATTTATTGTTTAATTATTTAAAAAAAAATATATATATATATATATATCCATTATTTTCCCAGTGTGACGTCAGTGTCAGTACGCTGAATTACATCGAATGGCCATAAGAGGTCGCTGTTGTATAAATATTATTATTTTTAAAGAATAATATGAATATTAAATGACCCTCGGACAGGGGAAACCGCCTCCAGCTGTCACACAGGGGTTTTAAACATGGCGGAGCGCATGGCCGCACGTTTGGCCGCACAGGAGCGGCAAATCGAGGCGCTCAGCGAGGAGATCAGCCGCCTCCGGGATGCACTCAGCGGCGGCGGCTTTAGTGCCGAGCTCGCGAGCAGCTCTGAGCTCGAGGACCTGCGGAGCGAGAACGAGAAGCTCCGGTACCGGCTCGTGCACCTACAGCGCGCGCTCCGGGCCGAAGTGGAGCTCGAGACGCAGGGCCAGGCCGGCGCGCGCACAGGCCACGAGCACGAGACGAGCACGGGAGAAACGTCAAAAGTAAATGCACCCCAGAAGGTTGGGCTAGTATTATTTATTATTATTATTATTATTATTATTACTAGTAGTAGTAATAATATTGGCTGACGTCACAACACATTATGCAAATTCTCTGTGCCTTTATACTTCTCTTATAAGCAGCTGATACAGAATATACTCACTCAGCATCAACACAAACATTAATGCTGCTCATATAGTTCACTATATTTTTTTATTCTGGTATGCACACCCCACACCGCAGCGCACTGAAGTGACAAAGCCTCCAGAGATCCAAAACTCAACAGACAAGAGCAAGAAGAAGGAGAAAGCCAAAGCACAGGGAGGAGGAAGAGGGGAGGTATTTCAAAATAAATAATGTTGTTTTTTCCTCTTTATCTCTCTTTTCTGATCATCGTTCATTATCAATATCGCTGACATGATGCACTGGCAGAATACGCTTGCACCCATGTTGCATCAGTAACACCAGACTGGCTGTATTTATAGTGACCTGTAACCTGTTTCGTCAGCCGGAAGCCTGTGTATCTAGTGTAATACGAGGAGATGTACTGACCCTGGGTCAGAGAAAAATAGTAAATGCATGACGGTCTTAACTTGCTGTTATTAGTTCTAGAAAAGGAGTTCTAGTGCAGGCTGGATGATATAAATTAACCATGAATTAAACTGTTAGTATTTGAATACTTGAGTGCATGTGTTTTGTCCCGGATTAGCTGAACCCGTGGCCTGGATATATCTCTGAGCGCCTGGAGCTCTATAAGAGACTGAAGAAGGAGAGTGACGCCAATCTGGCCAAGCAAGCAGCCAACAGCAAGCCCATCTCCGTCCAGCTGCCTGATGGACAAAAAGTGGAGGCTCGATCCTGGGTCACCACTCCTTATCAACTTGCGTGCGGTGTCAGGTGGGCTACTGGGATGAATCTTCTTTGACGTTAAGGCTGCATCGTGGCCTAGTGACTGTGTGCGTGTAATGTAGGAGATCATATTTGAAAATAATGTCAGTGCAGAGATCAGTTTGGGTTTACAGCATGATTAAGGTACAGATTGTTCTTTGGATCCACTCCTGCACTTATCCAGATAACACACGTACCAGGCTTGTAGTACTCGAGTCTGACTCGGGCCCTAATTTTGAGTAATCGTGACTCGACTTGGACTTGAGCACTAGTGACTCGGACTCATGCATTAACTGCATTCGGACTCTGATTTTTTCTTTATTTTTTGTAACATTAATTTTTGTACTAATTTCGTGTGTCATACCTGTGCGCCTCTCGGGCGCGCTCCGGACAGCGCACTCTCCGGAAAACTGTGAAAAGACACTTACTTTGCGAAGTATTGTGTTGCGTCGCTGATACATTACCGAGCCTTATGTCCTTGTTTGGTTTCCCTGATTTCCTGTTTCTCGTCTTTGATTCTGCCGAGTCTACGATAGCCTGTTTGTGCCTCACTCAACCTATTGCCTGTTTCGCTGTTTCACGATTTTGCCTGCCGTTCTGGATTGTTTACCGTCTTCACTTGTATCAATAAACACACCTTCTGCACTTACAGCCGTCTCCCAACCATCTCTGACAGAATACTTCACACTCCCTGATAAAGAGAAGCACATTCACCTGTTCATACGTCATGTTCAGGAACAAACTAATGTTAATGGCGCTGAAACAGCCACCGTCAAATGGTGCAGTTGGAGTCTTGTTCTCGGACTCAGAAATTTTTTGACTCAGACTTAAACATTGGGGGTTCAAGACTGGACTTGGACTTGAGGTTTAGTGACTCAACTATAACACTGACACGTACACCATGGCAAGTTATTATATTAAATTATATAGTGGGTTTCGTCTAAATATCAGTAATTAGATTTTGAATGTCTACAAACGAATATAGACTCCTAAGAATGACAATTTTAGAATAATAACAAAAGTAAGAAGAGTAATTCAAGAGACATTTGAATTTAAAGGAACACAAAATGCCAAATGATAATCCGATCCTCTAAATCTTTTATAACAGGTGAAAATGTACGGAAGCCGCGAGAGGCCCTTCATATAATCTTTTTTTTATTCACCTTGTTATCCCGAGATAACGACATAATTAATTCAGGATCTCGAGAAAACAACACCAATAATTTGAGATCTCGAGAAAACAAGACAATTATTCCGTGATCTCAAGAAAACAGCTGAGATTTCTAGCAGAGCTGCGCCCCCTGTGGGTCAGACAACGAAAACTTAGAAATTGTCGGACATGTAACAGAGCAGAAATGGCTTTTTACGATGCCTTGAGAGAGAGGGGGGCCAGTCTTCTGCGGAGGTGCCGCGGACTAATTTTGAAATTATCCCTTATTAAAAGACTTGATGCAATCTCTCCCTGTGTCAACCCCTGATCAAAATATTGCCTTATTAGGTGATCAATTATTCCAGACATTCTAATGACCAAAGTTGCGTCTATACAGAATGAGAAATAGCCCCAAAGTCAGCATATCACAAGTCTCTTGGCGCACCTGAATGAACCATTTCTCAGCTGTTTACTCGAGATCATGAAATAATTGTTTTGTTTTCTTGAGATCACGGAATAATTGTTTTGTTTTCTCGAGATCTCGAAATAACGGTTTTGTTTTCTCGAGATCTCGAATTAGTTGTGTTGTTTTCTCGAGATCCTGAATTAATTATGTCGTTATCTCGGGATAACAAGGTGAATTAAAAAAAAAGGATTATATGAAGGGCCTCTCTCGGGTTCCGTAAAAATGTACGACTCATCATACAGTATTTATCCAAGAGCAAGAGCCGTGGGTGCATCTGCCTCACTGCCAGTAAATATACTCCAGATCTACATTATCATTATGTTCAGGATAAATACACTATACAACCCAAAGTATCCAAATATGCTTGTTGAACATCCTATTCCAGATTTATTCCCCCTTATATAGCTGTTATAATAACCTCCACTCTTCTCTTCTCTTCTGAAAAGGCTTTCCACTTGATTTTGGGGTGTGGCTGTAGGGATTTGTGTTCATTCATGACAAAACAAGAGCATTAGTGAGATCAGGCACTGATATTGGGTGAGGAGGTCTGGTGTGCAGTCGGCGTTCCAGTTCATCTATGGGTTGAGGTCGGGCTTTGTGCAGAACACTCAAGTTCTTCCATGCCAACCTTAGCACACCATGTCTTCATGGAGCTTGCTTTGTGCACAGGGCCATTGTTGTGCTGGAACAGGTTTGAGCTTCTTGGTTCCAGTGAAGGAAATCGTAATGCTAAAGACATTCGAGACAATTGCGTGCTTCTGATTTTGTGCCAAGAGTTTGGGGAAGCACCACATTATGGGTGTGATGGTCAGGGGTCCATGTACAAATTGCTTGAAACTGCTCTTATTGAATGCAGAACAACATACTTTTTACAGAACTAAAATGTTCAAACGTTCTTGAGATATTACAAATCAAAGATTTGAAGAAACGGCTTAATTTTTAGAAAACGGTGGTAATATTCTGTATGAGGATCACATGGGCCAAAATGGGCCTCATTAACCAATGAGATTAAATGTTTTTTTCTTAATAACTTTTCTATTTTTCAAGATATTGACATGGAAATTGGCAGGAATGTAGATGGTTGTATACTGAATACAAAGTTTGAAAATTAGTAGAAACACATAATGCAAATTAGTATTTAATTAGTATTAATTGTGCTGATTAGGTAAAAGCGTTAAATCTGTACACTCAATAAAAAGTAATAAAAGATTATTTCTAATCCCCTCTTTGCGCTCTGTAGGCCTTTGTACTTCTCAAAAGTAGGGCCTACTAGTGTTTATATGAAAGAATAGAAATGATAATATTCGCAGATTTCAAGTTGAACCTCAAAAAAACATCCAATAAACAATTCACATTAACTGAACTGAAATCGACGCTCGCGTTTCTGACTTCCAGTTTTTAAAAATCTTATTCCGACCACTAAGATCTCAATATTTTTCATCAAAGCAACAACAGTTATATTCTAAAATGGTTATTTTTTTATTTATTTACATGAATCCGTTTGATTTGAACAAATAAGTAGGTAAAGCTATGAAAACTCCCTTCAAAGTCTTTCGTGAAGCATAACATCAAAACTAGCAGATGGAAAATGTTGCTGAATCCTTTATCAGAAACCGTGAGAGCGAGAGAACGTCCCTATAAAAGTGATCTGATTGATATTGACAAGTAATCCAGTCAGAAACCGATCAGAACAGAGAGAGAGAGAGAGACTGACTGCTTTCTCGTGACTCAAAAAGAAAACCACCGGCAGTTTCCCGACGTCACGCGAGCAGAGTTTTTACTCTGTTGTACCGACTTCAACCTGCCGTTACTCCCAAAGTACTGAACAGATCTTAACCAGATACATTTCTTTGGAAAGCAGAGATTATAAGCTTCTTAATGATAGAAAATATTCAAGAGTTAATCAATGACAGGCTTGGAAACTTAGATGAGCGTCTGCATGCACAATTTTTACAGCACGGCCAGCAAGCGTCTGATACGCCGACTTCTAGTGTATTTGTGAAACGGTTTCAGCCATAGTTAGTCAAAAAAATAATGACTGGTCAAAGTATCATAAGTTTAGTCAAGGGGAGGAAAACTGGAAATAAGTCATTTGGGACCTGAAAGTCTTCTCTCTGATTGGTGAGTCAAACAAGTCCGAGTTAGATTTACTAAAAAGAGAAAGTTAACTGGTCTTGAGTAAGCCAAGAGAGGGTGCTGTCTTACAACACTTAAAAAAAAAAAAATGATGCTGACGAGATCTTATCACTTGTCAAGCAAGGTCATTGCTCGGTGTGTGCGTGCTAACTGGGTAGATTTTCACCTGATATTCATGTGCACGCTTGTAGTCTTCATGATGCAGAGATATGAGAAGCACAAAGAATGAAATATCAGGTTTACTGATTTAATAAATATATATAAAGGATATTACACGGTTGCACAAAGATATGAAGTTTCTCTTCGAGTGGTGAATATATAAAATATTTTAATTTTGAACCAGTTCACCATTTTGACAACGCACGTCCGGTCAGCGGGAAAACACTGGGAGTGACGTCATCGGAATGAAATATCAGGATCTACAACCCCGATTCCAAAAAAGTTGGGACAAAGTACAAATTGTAAATAAAAACGGAATGCAATGATGTGGAAGTTTCAAAATTTCATATTTTATTCAAAATTGAACATGGATGACGTATCAAATGTTTAAACTGAGAAAATGTATCATTTAAAGAGAAAAATTAGGTGATTTTAAATTTCATGACAACAACACATCTCAAAAAAGTTGGAACAAGGCCATGTTTACCACTGTGAGACATCCCCTTTTCTCTTTACAACAGTCTGTAAACGTCTGGGGACTGAGGAGACAAGTTGCTCAAGTTTAGGGATAGGAATGTTAACCCATTCTTGTCTAATGTAGGATTCTAGTTGCTCAACTGTCTTGGGTCTTTTGTGTCGTATCTTCCGTTTTAGGATGTGCCAAATGTTTTCTATGGGTGAAAGATCTGGACTGCAGGCTGGCCAGTTCAGTACCCGGACCCTTCTTCTACACAGCCATGATGCTGTAATTAATGCAGTATGTGGTTTGGCATTGTCATGTTGGAAAATGCAAGGTCTTCCCTGAAAGAGACGTCGTCTGGATGGGAGCATATGTTGCTCTAGAACCTGGATATACCTTTCAGCATTGATGGTGTCTTTCCAGATGTGTAAGCTGCCCATGCCACACACACTAATGCAACCCCATACCATCAGAGATGCAGGCTTCTGAACTGAGCGCTGATAACAACTTGGGTCGTCCTTCTCCTCTTTAGTCCGAATGACACGGCGTTCCTGATTTCCATAAAGAACTTCAAATTTTGATTCGTCTGACCACAGAACAGTTTTCCACTTTGCCACAGTCCATTTTAAATGAGCCTTGGCCCAGAGAAGACGTCTGCGCTTCTGGATCATGTTTAGATACAGCGGCTTCTTTGAACTATAGAGTTTTAGCTGGCAACGGCGGATGGCACGGTGAATTGTGTTCACAGATAATGTTCTCTGGAAATATTCCTGAGCCCATTTTGTGATTTCCAATACAGAAGCATGCCTGTATGTGATGCGGTGCCATCTAAGGGCCCGAAGATCACGGGCACCCAGTATGGTTTTCCGGCCTTGACCCTTACGCACAGAGATTCTTCCAGATTCTCTGAATCTTTTGATGATATTATGCACTGTAGATGATGATATGTTCAAACTCTTTGCAATTTTACACTGTCGAACTCCTTTCTGATATTGCTCCACTATTTGTCGGCGCAGAATTAGGGGGATTGGTGATCCTCTTCCCATCTTTACTTCTGAGAGCCGCTGCCACTCCAGGATGCTCTTTTTATACCCAGTCATGTTAATGACCTATTGCCAATTGACCTAATGAGTTGCAATTTGGTCCTCCAGCTGTTCCTTTTTTGTACCTTTAACTTTTCCAGCCTCTTATTGCCCCTGTCCCAACTTTTTTGAGATGTGTTGCTGTCATGAAATTTCAAATGAGCCAATATTTGGCATGAAATTTCAAAATGTCTCACTTTCGACATTTGATATGTTGTCTATGTTCTATTGTGAATACAATATCAGTTTTTGAGATTTGTAAATTATTGCATTGTTGTCTATGTTCTATTGTGAATACAATATCAGTTTTTGAGATTTGTAAATTATTGCATTCCGTTTTTATTTGCAATTTGTACTTTGTCCCAACTTTTTTGGAATCGGGGTTGTACATACATACATCCTGTGGTGAAAGTAGAAAGGAGGTTGAGCTGGGTTTGGAGAGATGGAGGGATGCATTGGAACAAAGAGGAATGAAGGTGAGCAGGAGCAAAACAGAATACATGTGCATCAATGAGAACGGGGATGAGAGTGTAGTGAAGACGCAAGGAGTAGATGTAAAGAAAGTTGGTGAATTCAAGTACCTGGGGTCAACTGTGCAGGAAAATGGGGGCTGCGATAGTGAGGTGAGAAAGCGAGTGCAGGCAGGGTGGAGCAGTTGGAGAAGGATTTCGGGAGTCATTTGTGATAGGAAAGTCCCAGCAAAAGTGAAAGGTAAGATGTATAAGACAGTAGTGAGACCAGCTGTGATGTATGGATTGGAGAAGAGACAGGAGGCAAAGTTGGAGGTGGCGGAGTTGAGGATGTTAAGGTTTGCAATGGGAGGTTGGACAGGATAAGGAACGAGCACATCAGAGGGACAGCACATGTGGAGAGCTTGGGAATTAAGCTAAGAGAGATGAGACTGAGATGGTATGGGCACATCCTGAGAAGAGATGCAGAGCATGTTGGAAGGAGAATGTTGAGGATGGAGCTGCCAGGCAAACGAAAACGAGGAAAGCCAAAGAGGAGATACATGGATGTGGTGAGAGAGGACATGAAAGTGGCAGGTGTGGTAGAGAAGGATGCAGAAGACAGGGAGCAATGGAGATGAAAGATCTGCTGTGGCGACCCCTAATCGGGAACAGCTAGAAGAAGAAGATTATACATACAGGATGCTTTTTCGATGGAATAAAAATGTGTTCTGTTCCCTTCTAGCGGGTTTGATAGCATGCAATATTGTTAGCATATCGCTTATCCTATGTATATTACGTCACTCTACTCAGTGGAGAATGATATGGTTTACGATATCGCATGGATGGTTGTCAAGACATGACGTCACACGTCGGAGATGTAAAACATCCGCACTAGCAAGTGAGTGACTGGGACAAATTTGTAAGCAAACATGGCCGCAAGGTTCGTTTTGTTAAATACGGAAAGTTTTGAGAGAATTTTGAAAGAGAAAGATGAGTTAAACACCTGAAAGGAATGTGTATGTATAATAATAATATTGGTTGGCATTTTTTGATGGGGCGGCACGGTGGTGTAGTGGTTAGCGCTGTCGCCTCACAGCAAGAAGGTCCGTGTTCGAGCCCCGTGGCCGGCGAGGGCCTTTCTGTGTGGAGTTTGCATGTTCTCCCCGTGTCCGCGTGGGTTTCCTCCGGGTGCTCCGGTTTCCCCCACAGTCCAAAGACATGCAGGTTAGGTTAACTGGTGACTCTAAATTGAGCGTAGGTGTGAATGTGAGTGTGAATGGTTGTCTGTGTCTATGTGTCAGCCCTGTGATGACCTGGCGACTTGTCCAGGGTGTACCCCGCCTTTCGCCCGTAGTCAGCTGGGATAGGCTCCAGCTTGCCTGCGACCCTGTAGAACAGGATAAAGCGGCTAGAGATAATGAGATGAGATGAGATTTTTTGATGGTCTATCAGATATATTCCATTCAGCTACTCGTCTTCGGCTCGTTCATTCAACATCATGCTAGCTGAATGGAATATATCTGAGATACCACGAAAAAATGCCAGCCAATATTATTTAAATATGTCAATCAGAGCCGCGATGTGTTTCATATGAAAAATGCCAGTTTTCCCAACATGGCCAACGTGTGATTTATTTTTTAATTTTATCGACACATTCACAAACAAAAAGTCCCCAAATTTATCAAAACAATTCACTCGTCGATTTCCTCACGAGTGACGTAGAGAGATTTATGTCACGGTTTTGGTTCTCCATGTCCCAGATGGAGCTCGTATGAAGAATACCATACGAGTGGTGTATTTCCCAGTAAAACACTCGTGTCTGTATAATACATATATTCTGCACCTTATCGTGACGAGATTTCAGGTCTTATTACAGTCCATCTGTCAGGAGCTGAAGAACATCGTCTTGGTACCTGCAATGAAAAAGAGGGTGGGTTTTTCTTTTTTCTTTTTTTTTTTTTAACAGAAATAATCTGACGTGAACACGTGTCTAACCCCCAGCCATACATCCTAAGAACCATATTTTATCACCTGGAGGTGTTTTGGCTCACGCGCTCCCTGACATAGTTACCACCTTGTATTCATGTGCATTTTAACCAGGATGGTGTAAATACCTTCGATGGTGCTGCATGAAAGAGTTGTGAGATATAATAACTGAGAATAAGAGTTATTATTCTGGAGTCCAACTCCACTAAGATGGAGTTCCCTAAAGCTTCCTTCAGGACCTGCTGGCTTGACCATGTGTGTAGTTTAGTACCAGGTGGTTGTTGTGGCTCTATTCGAGCACTTCCTCCTGCTTTAAGGTGTTTCAGTGCCGGTGTTTGTGCTCGTGCAGTCAGGGTCTGGCCGATAACTGCGTGGTCGCCCGGGTGGATGATGAGTTGTGGGATTTGGATCGGCCGCTGGAGAAGGACTGCTCTCTGGAACTGCTGCGCTTCGACAGTGAAGACGCCCAGGCTGTGAGTATCTGAGCTTTTCATGTCTGTTCCTCCTTTCTTACTCGGGTCGTCTCAGTTGAGCCGGATTTATATCAATATCTGGATTTCTGATTTTTATCCTCAGTAAATTAACTCCGTTATGTACGTATGAATTTACACTGTTGGCTCAGATCGAGATCTAATTTATAATAAACGAGCAGTAAAACTGAAAACAGTTCTTGCCTCAGGTGGTCACGGGCTGTTTTTATTTTAGTGCTTTATTTATTTTGTGAAATACTGTGATTGTAGCCAGAAAGCTGCTTTGCGGCCCCTAAAATTCACTTAATTAGATTCTACATCACTTCTAAGATGCTTAAGATGAAACTGTGTGCTTCAGTGTGAAATGGAAATCTGTACAATAAAATGTTTAGTTTTGACTCGAACAAGCGCTCGGGGGCTCTGGGTTCACTTCGTTAGGTTTTCTTTTCTTTTTTTGGTACATATTTATCTATTTAAGGATGATGGATGAAATTTGTGGTTTGATTTTAGTTATTATCCAAGTCACACCAAGTCTTTCTTTCTTTTTTATTTCTTTCTCCTTCCCTTCTTTCTTTCTTTCTTTCTTTCTTTCTTTCTTTCTTTCTTTCTTTCTTTCTTTCTTGTTCTTTCTTTTTCTCGCTCATTTCTTTTTTCCCTCCTCTTTTTCTTTCTCCCTCTTCTTTCTTTCTCTTCTTTCTCTCTTGCACACTTTCTTCCTCCTTCTGTTCTCTCTCTCTCTTGCTTGCTCTTTCTTTCGCTCTTTCTTTCTTTCTTTCTTTCTTTCTTTCTTTCTTTCTCTCTTGCTCGCTCTTTCGTTCTTTCTTTCTTCCTCCCTCTTCTCTCTTTCTCTCTCGCTTGCTCTTTATTTTTCTTTCTTTCTCTCTTGCTCACTTTCTTCCTCCCTCTTTCTTTCTTTCTTTCTTTCTTTCTTTCTTTCTTTCTTTCTTTCTCTTGCTCTTTCTTTTTCCCTCCTCTTTTTCTTTCTCCCTCTTCATTCTTTCTCTTCTTTCTCTCTTGCACGCTTTCTTCCTTCCTCCCTCTCTTCTCTCTTTCTTTCTTTCTTTCTTTCTTTCTTTCTTTCTTTCTTTCTTTCTCTTCTCTCTCTTTTGCTCACTCTTTCATTCTTTCTTTCTTCCTCCCTTTTCTCTCTCTCTCTCGCTTGCTCTTTATTTTTCTTTCTTTCTTCCTCCCTCTCTCTTTTTCTTTCTTTCTTTCTTTCTTTCTTTCTTTCTTTCTTTCTTTCTTTCTTTCTTTCTTTCTTTCTTTCTTTCTTTCTTCTCTTCCTCCCTCTCTCTCTCTCTCTCTCTCTCTCTCTGTGTGCCTGCAGGTATACTGGCACTCCAGTGCCCACATCCTGGGAGAAGCCATGGAGCGTTTTTATGGAGGTTGTCTGTGCTATGGGCCTCCCATTGAGAACGGTTTCTACTACGACATGTTCCTGGATGGACAGACGTGAGTGTACAGGACATAATACCACAGAATTCTCCCTTCTGATTGGATGATTAGTTTTCCATAACGGCAGCTCTGAGAGTAGTTCCAGCTGCAAGAGAAAGAAATAATCACAGGTTTATTTAGGTTTATGGAAGGAGTCTCCAGTGTTAGTGCTCTGGAACGGTCAGAGGTGTTTGATATGATCTCACATGATGTGATATTCAGCGCTGTCAGCGTGGGTTTTCTCGCACACACACACACACACACACACACACACACACACACACACACACACACACACACTGAGATTAGTGTGAAAAAGGGAAACTCTGGCAGTGAGACACAATTGTGTGGATGAAACAGCTTGTAGATCAGAGAGGTCAAAGGATAAAGACAAGAATCGTGCAAGCAGACAGATGGGCTACAAACCAGGCAGATCATTTTACCTCCGAACAAACAGCTTATCAGATTTGTTTTGAATTAGCTATAAAAGTCCGGGAGCACATCGGATAAAACGTTACTGTAGAATTCCTGGTCAGAAATCGTGCTGCTCTGAAAGAAGTCACAGCATGACTACAAAAGGAAATGAAATAAAACTTTTTTTTTTTTTTATTGTGCCACGGGATTGGATATTATTTGTTCTGATGAGATTTTTGAGATTTTACCAGCCGTGATTTTAGTGTAAGACAATGGCAGAGCAATATTTAAGTTACTCCATGAAATCTAGTCGTACATGAGCTGATAGCTGATGAGGCGCGTAGCACTGAGTTGTCTATATGCCGTGTACGATGAGATTGAGTGGAATAACTGTTTTATCCTATCCACATTCACTGGATTTTGAGAAACAGAGCTTTTTTATTTTTTGCAAATTCGATAAATAAATCTTTATACAAAATGTCTGACAAAATCATTTCCGCTTAGAATGTAAACAAACTGGCGAAATGACAGGAGCAATTTGTAAAAAACGCGATAATAATAATAATTCTTGGAAAAAAAAAGATACCTTCTGACCATCAGATACTTTTGTTCCATGTTTTTTTTGTTTGTTTGTTTTGTTTTTGTATTTTTGGGGGGTTTTATTTTCAAGTAGAGTTTTTATTTTATCCTCGGTTGGTTCAGCAACACGCTTCACCATTTTGTTTTTCTCTACTGACTATATATAAGCTGATATCCTAGTCATAGAGTAGCCAATCAGAGCACTTGATTGCTCATATCCAGTGAATGTGGAGAGAATGTGGATTATATCCCTCATCAAAAAAATCCCCATGCAGGGATTGGCTAAGGGTGGCTCACATGACATAAAATAGTTGAATGAATGAATGAACCCTTTGTCACTGTTACCAGTGAAATTGACCATCAACCTGTCCTTACAGAAGGGGAACAGGACAGGAAGACAGGGATAAAAGAAAAAGAAACACAGTGGAAAGATGAGGGGAAAAAAGAACACCCCCCCCCACTATGCTCCTATCAGGAGTACAGTGTGGGAGCATTTAAAAACCTCTGCACAAGCACACAATAACACAAGTACACTTTAAAACATGGGACTTGAGGGGGGGAAGGAGGGGGCAATCAGGGGTGGGGGGTGAGGGGAGGAGGTAGAGGTAACCCAGTGCAAGCAAGCAGCCATCCGCTCCTGCAGCCATGCAGGCGGCACTGGTCACGCACCCGCTTGTCACACTGGGGGTGAAAAACGGCGACCGCGGAAAATTGGGGAAGGAATGTGAAGAATGTGAGAGTGTCTCCCAGCAGTGACCTTCTGGGGGAAGTGTTTCCCCAGCAACGGCCTTGATTGAGGCCAGTGCTGTTCAGGGAGCCGAATGTCGATAAGATAGAGATTGTTTGGTCTTTCGAACAGATGCAGTATTTACAGGTCCACACCACTCGTCCATATCTGTCCATTTCGTCCATTCTGTTCGATTCAATTCCATTTGGTCTCCGAAATACATATTCCTTGCAAAGCTGAAAGCTGCTCCGAGATAACCATTTTGTGGTTAAAGTTCTGAATGTCCACAGTCCGAGTGCCAACAGCTTTGCCCACCACTCCAATCATATCGGGCAGCTTTGTGGGGCTTTGAACAGCTGTCACCGTTGTCTGATTTCCTCGATATACCAGGGCAATGCCTAATCCAATCAGCAAAAGTCCTGTAATCATGGTTCCCAATAGGTAGATATCTTCAATGTCCTCCACAGACGTTCCGACAGGACAGGTGGGTTCCCCCGAACCCAGAAACTGTGTCAATTTCGTTAGGAGACCAGTTTATCAAATCCATGCTTTTTTAGTTTAGAAATTCAATGCGGAGAGAGTCTCTCAAAAAAAAAAAAGTTCCACCATTGATTAAGCAATGTATCTTGTGATGTAAAAAAAAAAATGGATATGGTGTGAGTCAGTCATTGTATATCCTGGATATACCATGAACTGACGTCACGATTTAAGCTACATGGCCGACTTGAGTCACAGCTGTGGCTCTGTGAGCATTTCTGTGTGTGTGTGTGTGTGTGTGTGTGTGTGTGTAGATCTACGTATCATGATCATGCAGGCGATAGCATGGTACATTGCACACGCACGGGTCGAAGGTCGTTCTGATGTAAACAACAAACATGGCTGCCTCCAGTGAGTTTATGCCAATATTCAATCTTCATACTTTTAGTCTGGAATTTTTTGATCAGGGATATAAATCTAATATACCATGCACTGAGAGGCTCCAGGAATTATGGATTCTCTGAGGTGACCGGTATAGTACCGCAGCCCCTCAGAAAATAGTACTATACCAGTCACTTCAGAGAATCGATCATTTCAATCAGAGCCTCTCAGTGCAAATCTTCATACTTTTAGTCTGGAATTTTTTGATCAGGGATATAAATCTAATATACCGTGCACAGAGAGGCTCCAGGAATTATGGATTCTCTGAGGTGACCGGTATAGTACCGCAGCCCCTCAGAAAATAGTACTATACCAGTCACTTCAGAGAATCGATCATTTCAATCGGAGCCTCTCAGTGCATGGTATATTAGATTTATATCCCTCATCAGAAATTCCAAACTAAAAGTATGGAGATTGAATCTCGGCATAAATTAACTGGAGGCAGCCATGTTTGTTGTTTACGTCAACGTGACCTTTGACCTGTGCATGTGCAATGTAGCATTTCCAACCGGGCCATGACAGATGACAGGAAGTAACTTGTTTCATGAACGTTCTACAACATTTAAATACAACTCTAAACGGATAAACTGTTCTGAGCTTTACTCCTATATACAGTGGATATAAAAAGCACACACACCCCATTAAAATGATCGGTTTTTCTGATATGAGGTCACGATAAATAATTTCAAAACTTTTCCTACCTTTAATGTGACCTATAATAATTCAAATGAAAAACAAACAAATCTGTTTGGGGGGAAAAAACATAAATAAAAAAACGTACAATAAGCTGGTTGCATAAGTGTGCACACCCTTAAACTAATACTTTGTTGAAGCACCTTTTGATTTAATTACAGCATTCGGTCTTTTTGGGTTCACACCTGCCATCAATTAAAATGACTCTGATTAACCCCAAATAAAGTTCAGACATTTACTCAATTGCATCCTCCAGCAAAAGCCAGGGTTCACAGAGAGCTTACAAAGCATCGAAGGGATCTCATTGTTGAAAAGTATCAGTCAGGAGAAGGGTACAAAAACATTTCCACGGCATTAGATATACCATGGAGCACAGTGAAGACCGTCATCAAGAAGTGGAGAAAATATGGGACAACAGTGACATTACTGAGAACTGGACGTCCCTCCAAAATTGATGACAAGACGAGGGAGGCTGCCAAGAGGCCTACAGCAACACTGAAGGAGCTGCAGGGATCTCTGGCAAGTACTGGTTGTGTACTACATGTGACAACAATCTCCCGTATTCTCCATATGTCTGGACTATGAGGTAGGGTCAAAGGAAAACATCCAGGCCTGGCTAAATTTTGCAAAAAAAACCAAACAAACAAACATCAACTCTCCCAAAAGCATGTGGGAAAATGTGTTATGGTCTGATGAAACCAAGGTTGAACTTTTTGGCCACAATTCCAAAAGGTATGTTTGGTGCAAAAACAACACTGCGCATCACCAAAAGAACCCCATACCCACGGTGAAGCATGGTGGTGGCGGCATCATGTTTTGGGGTTGTTTTTCTTCAGCTGGAACAGGGGCTTTAGTCAAGGTGGAGGGAATTATGAACAGTTCTAAATACCAGTCAATTTTGGCCCAAAACCTTCAGGTGCCTGCTAGAAAGCTGAAGATGAAGAGGAATTTCACCTTTCAGCACGACAATGACCCCAAAAAAGTTTTGGAACGGCCCAGCCAGAGCCCAGACCTAAATCCAAGTGAAAATCTGTGGGGTGACCTGAAGAGGGCTGTGCGCAAGACATGCCCTCGTAATCTGACAGATTTGGAGCCCTTTTGCAAGGAAGAGTGGGCAAATATTGCCAAGTCTACTGTAGATGTGGCAGGCTGATAGACTCCGACCCAAAAAGACCGAATGCTGTAATTAAATCAAAAGGTGCTTCAACAAAGTATTAGTTTAAGGGTGTGCACACTTATGCAACCAGATTATTGTACGTTTATGTTTTTCCCTCGAACAGATTTGTTTTTCAATTGAATTGTACAGGTTATAGGTCACATTAAAGGTGGGAAAAGTTTTGAAATTAATTTAAAGGTGGGAAAAGTTTTGAAATTATTTATCATGGTCTCTCTGTGTGTGTGTGTGTGTGTGTGTGTGTGTGTGTGTGTGTGTGTGTGTAATATAATAATTTGTAAAGTACTGTGGTATAACCTCTTTTGAAACATGGTGCCAGCTGTACATGCTGTAAGAGCAGCTAATAAATCAGCAACTCTACTCACTGTAGTCTCATGTAGAAAAATGTATGTACAGTGGTGGTTTAATGCAGAAAAAAAGAAAGTATATGCTGGGTACTGTTTGGTTTTATTTATTTCTTTTATTTTTCTGTGTTAGAGGAGTGTCGAGCATGGAGTTTGGAGATCTGGAAGCGCTCTGTAAAGGCATCATGAAGGACAAGCAGGCGTTCGAGAGGTTGGAGATTAGTAAGGAAACCCTGCTGGAGATGTTCAAGGTGAAACGCTGAGAAAAAGAACGTGTGGTCAGTCAGAGTGAAAATAATTTATTATGCATGGTTTACATAAAAATATTTAGTTTCCAAAAATGTGATTAAATAAATGTAGTTTATGCTACATTTAATTTAACCAAGTTTCTAATCACGAGTTAGAGTTATGAAGAGTGAATGTGCTCAGATCTCTTAAAGGAGAACTGAAGGCAAATTTTTTATTATCAAAATTCTATTTCTCTCATTTTATTAAATATCGGAATGCATTTTTGATCGCTATTTTGTCACTGCTATAGCAAGTTATGAGTGTTTGAAATATGCTCTGTAATACATCAGTCCATATGTCAAAGCAACGGCTGTAAACGAGATTCATTGAGACCTGTGCGAGACATCGTAGGACAGAAGTAAAGCGTACGTACAGCGGAAATCAAAGTGACCAACATCTGCCAATGCTGTCAAAAGACGCGCGCCCTCTTTCGAATGCTGACGTAATCAAGACGGAAGTTTTGTTTGTTTTGATAGCAATCAGGAAAGTTTGAAAAAAGTAGGCAGTAATCATCATTTAAACTCGTTTTTGTGCAATATTTCGTTTGGAAAACAGTTTTCAAAATGGCGGCGCCGACACTTCACGTTTCGAAGTCTCGCACAAGTCTCGTGAAGATCGCACGGATAAGCGACGCCTGCCGTGGACCAAACAAACTAAATTCAACACGGCTAAAAACCAAATAGGCCGATAAGTATCATATTTAATTGCGATTAGTTGCCAATACGAGTCACGATATAAGGTTGGTAAAACCGAAAACGTAATTGAATAACACGTTAATTCAGAAATAAAGCAAGTTTAAAAATGACTTCAGTTCTGTTTTAAATGTAACTACAGACAGATAAAAATGTGGTGTTATTTTAATATATAAAAAAAACCTAATTGTTGGCAAGTTGCTGCAGTATATAGAGTTTATTACAGGGTTGCGCAAAGATATGAAGTTTATCTTCGAGTGGTGAACATATTCGCGAGCGAGAAGATAAATGTCATATCTTTGCACCACCATGTAATATTATGTGGACGCAATTTTAATTTTGAACCGGTTCACCATTTTGACAACGCACATCCAGTCAGCAGGACAACGCTGGGAGTGACGTCATCGGAGTGAAATATCTGAAATTATTATACATACAGGACACTTTTTCGATGGAATAAAAACGTGTTCTATTCCCTTCTACATACATGTCAACCTATACGGAATGTCCGTATTTTATACGGATTTGATTCAATAAATGTAGTATACGGGCGTACAAATAAAGTTATACGGATTCTTTAAAAAAAACTTCAATATTTATTTAGAGCTATAATCAATTCCCACAATGATAAAAGAGCGCATAACATTTACAAACGTACTGTACACCACAGAAAGCACAAACAGCCAGTAAAGAGTCTTATGAAATCGTGCGTTATCTTGTGGTAGGGAGACTTCGTTCCACTTTTGATCATGCACACACCACATTGCGAGAATCCCGCCAACCGGGAAGTAACATTTTGTTTGAAACGCGTATTTCCACCTGAGCGACTTTCACTAGCGACTGAAAAGATTCTGAATGGGCACTCCGGCAAGATCAACACAGACACTTGCTGTGACATGGAGCCTCATGAGGTATTGGTGCAGAGTGCTAAAAAAAGCTGTCATGGAGTACAATTCAGAACATTAGAGTGACACTTTGTGTTTTTGTCAAACATTGGAGCTTTGTGTTCATTCTGAAGGTTTATTGTTATTAATATTGAATAAAAAGTAACTGGGATATATCATTGTTAATTATCATTGTTAATTATCATTCAAATTTTAGGTAAATTATTTTAATTTGCATCTTATACGGATTTTATAAGGGAAATACGGATTTTGGAGGTTGGTTATACAGGTTTGATTGACCAAAGGTTGACATGTATGGTTCTAGCGGGTTTCATTCATTTGGTTCAATAGCATGAAATATTGTTCGCCTATCGCTTATCCTACGTGTATTACATCACTCTACCCAATGGAGAATGAGCGTTGAATGAATATGGTTTATGATATTGCATGGTTTATGATATTGCATGGTTGTCAAGACAACATGACGTCATACGACAGCGATGTAAAACTTCCGCACTAGCGAGTGAGTGACTGGGATAAATTGTAAACAAACTTGGCCGCCAGGTTTGCTTCGTTAAATACAGAAGATTTTGAGAGAATTTTGGCTGGCTTTTTTTCATGGTCTATCAGATATATATTCCATTCAGCTACTTGTCTTCGACTCGTTCAGTTTCATGCTAGCTGAATGGAATATATCTGATAGACCATGAAAAAAAGCCAGCCAATATTATTTAAATATGTCATTCAAAAATGCGAGTTTTTCAACACAAAAAGATAAACTCCATATCTTCAAGCCAACTTGTGATTTTTTTTTTTCCTTTTTATTGTATCGACACATTCACAAACAAAAAGTCCCCAAATTTATCAAAACAATTCTGCGATTTCCTCACGAGTGATACAAAGAGATTTATGTCCCGGTTTTGGTTCTCCATGTCTCGGATGGAGCTTGTATGACAAATACAGGTGGTGTATTTCCCAGTAAAACACTCGTATCTGTATAACATAAGAGGAATAAAACACTTCAGGGCATTCTTTTATAGGAAAATTATCAACTTAGGAGTTGAAACAATAACTCCAGTTTGTCAGGACATTCCATCATTGATTTTATTTTATTTTTTTAATGCAGTTTTATTGCTTTGGATTTGAAGATTTATCTCTGTGTGCTGCTTTTGTTTCATAGTACAACAAGTTTAAATGTCGTATCCTGAATGAAAAAGTAACCACCCCGACCACTACAGTGTACAGGTAAATGAAACTGCTGCTGGTGGTTTAATTTTTGATATTTTGTGATCCAGTCTGAACTGGTTGTGAACGATTGCGTATCCTTAGATGTGGCCCTCTCATTGATCTGTGCCGAGGCCCTCACGTACGGCATACAGGCAAGATCAAGGCACTGAGGATCTATAAGGTGTGTGTGTGTGTGTGCTCAAGTTGACGAGTGATTCTGTCAAAGAATGAAATGCATTGAATAACCAGATTAACACATTTGTCGTGTAATTACTGTAAGTTTAATGTTAAATATAAAATGATGGTTGCATGGTCGTTTTGTAGAGTGACACGAGAGTTGTACGGATCGTTCACAGCTAATCTTGCTGTGCCTGTTGTCTAGAACTCATCCACGTACTGGGAGGGCCGTTCGGACATGGAGACGCTCCAGAGAATCTACGGGATTTCGTTCCCCGACACAAAGATGCTGAAGGAGTGGGAGCGCTTTCAGGAAGAGGCCAAGAACCGAGACCACCGAAAAATTGGAAAGGTGAGGCAGCAGAGCCGAGAATTGTGATTAGCTCCCGTTTTAAGAGAGCTGTGTACTGAAGAAAGGTAATATGTTCTCATTATATTAATGATCAGATAATTAGATCATTTTCTTCTCACAGCAGCAGTAGTTATGGCTGCGAGCCGAATCAAAAATAGCAGCAGCTCATTCACAGGGACCTGTACAGGAGATGTTCACATAATTTAAAGCTTATAAAGTGTTCTTTAACAACAAAGTGCATTAGTCTAGTGAAGCTTTCGATAAGGTGTTTTTTTTTTTTTAAACATTTATGTAAAAAGACATCAGCCCATGTCAGCATTCGAAGAGTTTTGAAGATTTCTGCCAAGTCTTCATGATAACAAAGGATTTGCACTTTATGATACTTTGGTAACATGAAAAGTTATCCTTCTTGATTTTTAAGAAAAAGAAAGGCTGGTGAGTGGATGACGATTTGTTGCTGTTTTAACATAAGTGATAACAGGGACTTGTCTCTTAGACATTCCTCAACCTTCAATGTAACTATAAATGGATAAAAAGCATGATTGGATGTTCCACAACATTAAAAGAAAATAAAAAAAAAAAAAGCAGGATTGGATGGTCCACAACGTTAAATGTAAGTAGAAACAGATAAACATGATTGGATGTTCATGAAGCTCATGACCCCTCCTAGAACTGCCACCTTATTGTGGTGGTGGTGGGGGGGTTGTGTGCTTGAATGGTCCTAGGAGCTATGTTGTCAGGGCATTACGCCCCTGTTAGGGTCTCCCAAGGCAAACAGGTCCTAGGTGACAGGCCAGACCAAGAGCAGTTCACCAAAGCCCTTATGGAAATTTATAAAACAAGGACCGTGACGTCGCCCGGTATGGCGCAGCCGGGGCCCCACCCTGGAGCCAGGCCCGGGGTTGGGGCTCGTATGCGAGCGCCTGGTGGCCGGGCCTTTGCCCATGGGGCCCGGCCGGGCTCACCCTGAAGCGGTGACATGGGTCAGACCTCCTGTGGGTTCACCACCCACAGAGGTGGTAGTAGTAGGGGGGGCCGGTGCAGTGTGGATTGGGCAGCAGTCGAAGGCAGGGGCCTTGATGATCTGATCCCCGAAAACAGCAGCTAGCTGTTGGGACATGGAATGTCTCAAAGAAGATTTAAAAAAAAAAAAAAAAAAAGCATGATTGGATGTTCCACAACGTTAAACGTAAGTAGAAACGGATTAAAGAAAAGCATGATTGGATGTTCCACAACGTTAAACGTAAGTAGAAATGGATTAAAAAAAAGCACGATTGGATGTTCCACAACGTTAAACGTAAGTAGAAACGGATTTAAAAAAAAACACAATTGGATGTTCCACAACATTAACTGTTACTAAAAAGATTTTTAAAAAAAAGCAGGATTGGATGTTCCACAACATTTAAATATAACTAAAAATGGATAAAAAAAGCAGGACTGGATGTTCCACAACGTTAAATGTAAGTAGAAACGAATAAAAAGCAGGATTGGATGTTCCACAACGTTAAATGTAAGTAGAAACGAATAAAAAGCAGGATTGGATGTTCCACAACATTAACTGTAACTAAAAGATTTGTTTTTTTAAAGCATGATTGGATGTTCCACAGCATTAACTGTAACTAAAAGAATTTTTAAAAAAAGCAGCACTGGATGTTCCATAATATTAAATGTAAGTAGAAATGGATAAAAAGCAGGATTGGATGTTCCACAGCATTTAAATGTAACTAGAAGAAGATTAAAAAAAAGCAGGATTGGATGTTCCACAATGTTAAATGTAACTAAAAATGGATAAAAAAAAAAGTAGGATTGGATGCTCCACAACGTTAAATGTAAGTAGAAACTGATAAAAAAAAAACTTGATTGGATGTTCTACAACATGAACTGTAACTAAAAGAAGATTTCAAAAAGCAGGATTGGATTTTCCACAACATTTAAATGTAAGTAGAAACGGATAAAAAGCAGGATTGGATGTTCCACAACATTAACTGCCACTAAAAGAAGATTTTTTTAAAAAAATAAGCAGGATTGGATGCTCCACAACGTTAAATGTAACTAGAAATGGATAAAAAGCAGGACTGGATGTTCCGCAGTGTGAAATGTAACAGTGCTTCCCCTGAGTTTACTGGCCTGGGGATGAGGATGGTTGGTTGGAGGGAGGGGTGCACCGGATGAGGTAGGTAGGTTGGTTGGTTGGTTGGTTGGAGGGGGGGGGCACTGGATGAGGATGGTTGGTTGGGGGGCACCGGATGAGGATGGTTGGTTGGTTGGGGTGCACCGGATGAGGATGGTTGGTTGGTTGGGGGGGGTGTGCACCGGATGAGGATGGTTGGTTGGAGGGGGGGGTGCACCGGATGAGGATGGTTGGTTGGGGGGGGGGGTGCACCGGATGAGGATGGTTGGTTGGGGGGGGGTGCACCGGATGAGGATGGTTGGTTGGGGGGGGGGTGCACCGGATGAGGATGGTTGGTTGGGGGGGGTGCACCGGATGAGGATGGTTGGTTGGAGGAGGGGGTGCACCGGATGAGGATGGTTGGTTGGAGGGGGGGGGTGCACCGGATGAGGATGGTTGGTTGGGGGGGGTGCACCGGATGAGGGAGGATGGTTGGTTGGGGGGGGTGCACCGGATGAGGGAGGATGGTTAGTTGGAGGGGGGGGTGCACCGGATGAGGATGGTTGGTTGGGGGGGGGTGCACCGGATGAGGATGGTTGGTTGGAGGAGGGGGGGGTGCACCGGATGAGGATGGTTGGTTGGAGGAGGGGGGGGGTGCACCGGATGAGGATGGTTGGTTGGAGGAAGGGGGGGTGCACCGGATGAGGATGGTTGGTTGGAGGAGGGGGGGGGTGCACCGGATGAGGATGGTTGGTTGGAGGAAGGGGGGGTGCACCGGATGAGGATGGTTGGTTGGAGGAGGGGGGGTGCACCGGATGAGGATGGTTGGTTGGAGGAGGGGGGGTGCACCAGGTGAGGATGGTTGGTTGGAGGAGGGGGGGGTGCACCGGATGAGGATGGTTGGTTGGAGGAGGGGGGGGTGCACCGGATGAGGATGGTTGGTTGGAGGAGGGGGGGGTGCACCGGATGAGGATGGTTGGTTGGAGGAGGGGGGGGTGCACCGGATGAGGATGGTTGGTTGGAGGAGGGGGGGGTGCACCGGATGAGGATGGTTGGTTGGAGGAGGAGGGGGTGCACCGGATGAGGATGGTTGGTTGGAGGAGGGGGGGGGTGCACCGGATGAGGATGGTTGGTTGGAGGAGGGGGGGGTGCACCGGATGAGGATGGTTGGTTGGAGGAGGGGACGCACCGGATGAGGATGGTTGGTTGGAGGGGGGGGCGCACCGGATGAGGATGGTTGGTTGGAGGGGGGGGGGGGCGCACCGGATGAGGATGGTTGGTTGGAGGGGGGGGGGCGCACCGGATGAGGATGGTTGGTTGGGGGGGGGGGCGCACCGGATGAGGATGGTTGGTTGGTTGGGTGCACCGGATGAGGATGGTCGGTTGGAGGGGGGGATGCACCGGATGAGGATGGTCGGTTGGGGGGCACACCGGATGAGGATGGTCGGTTGGGGGGCGCACCGGATGAGGATGGTCGGTTGGGGGGCGCACCGGATGAGGATGGTCGGTTGGGGGGCGCACCGGATGAGGATGGTCGGTTGGGGGGCGCACCGGATGAGGATGGTCGGTTGGGGGGCGCACCGGATGAGGATGGTCGGTTGGGGGGCGCACCGGATGAGGATGGTCGGTTGGAGGGGGGGGCGCACCGGATGAGGATGGTCGGTTGGAGGGGGGGGCGCACCGGATGAGGATGGTCGGTTGGAGGGGGGGGCGCACCGGATTAGGATGGTCGGTTGGAGGGGGGGGGCGCACCGGATTAGGATGGTCGGTTGGGGGGGGGGCGCACCGGATGAGGATGGTCGGTTGGGGTGCACCGGATTAGGATGGTCGGTTGGAGGGGGGGGCGCACCGGATGAGGATGGTCGGTTGGAGGGGGGGGCGCACCGGATTAGGATGGTCGGTTGGAGGGGGGGGGGCGCACCGGATGAGGATGGTCGGTTGGAGGGGGGGGGCGCATCGGATGAGGATGGTCGGTTGGAGGGGGGGCGCACCGGATGAGGATGGTCGGTTGGGGTGCACCGGATTAGGATGGTCGGTTGGGGTGCACCGGATTAGGATGGTCGGTTGGAGGGGGGGGCGCACCGGATGAGGATGGTTGGTTGGGGGGGTTCACCGGATGAGGATGGTTGGTTGGTTGGTGGGGTGCACCGGATGAGGATGGTCATGTGCAGAAGCCCTCTCCATGGCTCCTTGACCTGACCTGAACAAACAGTTAAAGGAATCATATTGAAGTCTTCACATTTATTTTAGAACAACAATTGGGACAATTTTTACAATAGAACCCCCTTTTTTTTTTTTTTTAAATCCAAAGCTACTGATCCTGCAGTGAGTCCTGTGCTGATGGGATGCAGTTTCAGCAGGAGAGCTGGTCGTGTTCTATTCAGGCAGGGGCAGAATTTTGATTTCAAAGGTGGTGGGGTGAGGAGGAAGAGAGAGACAAAGTACAGGCACAAATCCTCAAAAGGGCTTAAGTTTTTCAGATCCCCCTACCTGAGGTCTTTCTGCTGTACTCGGGTCTCTCTTGCAAAAGAAATCTTGATCTCTGTTAAATTGCCTGATTTAAATAAAGGTTGTATATAAATGAGGGAATGTCTTGGAGGAAAGTTCATCCCTCCAGTACAGTTCCACAGACTTGACAAGGAGAACTGAATATATTTTGGAGACTCATGCTGGCCTCTCAGCTAAGACCCTTCATTTTGGCTTTAATTTGTCACCCATCTGTACCACAGTCTCTCATACATCATTGCTTGATTATGTAATTTGTAATTTGCTTACATGTCCACCTTATACCGGCTCTCCCTGCCCGTCGCTCGGGGTGGCTCTCCCAGCTCCCTCTCCCTGCTGAGTTACAGACACAAGAAATTAGTTCCAAATAAAAAATACTTTCCTGAAAAATGTTATACTGTAGCGATTTAGAAATTAAAGTGGCATATGAACCATTTATAGTTCTAATGTATTTTCTATAATTCTAATTAGAAAGTCAGTTATCTTATTTCTTCTTTCTGTATTTTATTTCCATTCCCCTCGCCACTGCCCATCACTACTTTGATTTACGTGTTGAGTGAAGAAGTACTGTAGTAGACTGACTGGGCTCGTTTGAAATAACAGGTAAAAAAAAAAAGTCATTTTCTATGGCTAGCTATCTTTTTATTTATTTATTTAAATGTTGTAGGTCATCTTTTGCCGCTTGGGGGGGTTCTGTCATTGCTAACTATTGTTTGAATTGAATTGTTTGAATCGTTTTTGAGCATACGAGAGGAGAGCACAGCAGACAGCAGCCTGAGCGGAGGAGGTTTCCGCATGGTCCTAGTGCCTTGACTCTCTCCTGCTTTTGAGCAAGTGTTCTTTCCGTGTGGTCTTAGGGCCTGCACCCCTGTCTATTGTTTTGTTTTTTTTCCCCAGACTCCTTAAAGTAAGTGTGTGTGGTGGTGGTGGGCGGGGGGGGTGCTTTCAGGTGGCGCACGGGGTCCCGCTGGGAGGGAGCACCCCTGCAATATAATGGTAGGGGAAACGTGTAACTATAAACAGATAAAAAGCATGATTAAATGTTCCACAAGCAGGGCTTTGAACCGGAATTTTTTTCCTATTGGTTCGTTCCGAACAGAAACGGAATTTTAACGTTTCCGGTTTTGGGTTCCACCATTAAATAGACGTTCCCGAACCAGTTAGAACAAAAAAATTTCGTTCCCGGAACGGTTAATTACGTTCCCTGTCAGCTGTTTAACAAATGGCTATAAAATTATGTCTCTGTCTCATCCAGCTTAAGCCAAATGTAGGCTAATTCTATTACAACCTTCATTAAATAAGACAAGAAATAATTCAAAACAATTATTATTTCAAATGTTGGCGATTTGGATTCTCAGTATGTCTTCCCATCTACACAAACAGAAAAAGTGCCAAAAATGAAGGATAATTCGTTTAGTGTGTTACCAAAGGCTAGTCAGGCCCTATAGAGGGCTACCGCATGACGTCACCGCGCCACGAGATTTTGTTAGGCGCCATATTGGAAGACCAAGTACACATCTATGCAAGTACATACATTCATAAAACAAACTACACCTGAAATGTAGCCAGGGCCGGTTCTGCCCTAATCTGGACCCGGGTGCAACATCGCGCAACCACCCCCAAAAAAAACACACCAGTCTAAATCAGGACAACCATCACATAACTATAACTATAAACATTTTATATCAACTATTTTAACTAAATGGGCTATAATAAATACGCCTGCAGGCAGCCACGGCGGGCTGCCTCAGAAAAGTAACCATTCAATGACAACTGAAGGCCTGCAGCCACGGCGGGCTGCCTCAGAAAAGTAACCATTTGTCCTACCTTAAAACTCGTTTTGCATTTTCTGCCTCCTTTTTTGTATTTTCGACCCTCCGTTTATTTTCTTTCCTTTTCTGAAAACCCGATTTGTGTCCAGACATTTTGTTCTGCTACCAACGAACTAACTCGTCAGGTCTCGTCTCTCGAGCCCGCGATGATTCCCGTGGGAAGGGCAACAATTGATACATTTTTACAAACAGCCAATAGGGAGGTTGCATCGTTCAGACTCTTCTTTGCTCAGACACTCAGTAATTCACCTAGTATTCACTAGCAGTCCACCTTCCCGCTCTCTCCATTCAATCAGCGAACGTCACACAGGAAGTGAACCCGAGCGGGTCATAGAAACTTCCGCAGGAGAAGAATGACTATTTGTAGGCTACAGAAACTTTGAGGAACGAAATAAAAACCGGTATTAACCGGTTACCATTATTTTTAATAAGCGTTTCTGTTCCGGAACATAAAAAATAATAAAGTTTCTGGTTTCGTTTCTGTTCCATGTGAAATAGAAAAAGTTCCCGGTTTTCGTTTTCGTTCCTTGAACCGGTTCAAAGCCCTGTCCACAAGGTTGAATATCTATAAACAAAAAAGAGGTATGTCGTATAGCAATTAATTATTAATACATTTAAAATCGCTAATAAATTCCTATGGTATAAAAGGAATAAAACACTTCAGGACATGATCTAATAGGAAAATAATCAATTTCTGGATGATTTATGATTTAAGGTTTATTCCCTACTTATTGGTCACTATAACCATGTGGAATTGCCTTGGTCTTGATTTCATAACTGTACCATGGGAATGATCGCAGGAAATGAGTTCAAACCCTGGCTTGATGCCGGTCCAACATTTCTGTATTCCGTTCCACTTGGCCAGAGAATGATCCAAGGGAGAAATAAAGCCAGCTGTGGATTGGAGCAGTGTGTGTGTGTGTGTGTGTGTGTAATGATATTCATGGATTACTATGGAAGAACTCATTAGTTTTAAATTGAAGCGTTTCATATGAAATGATTAGGTGTAGCTTTATTTTTCATGCCAGTCCACCAGAGCAATGGGATGTTACTAAGAGGAAATGAAGTACATTTCTCTGGGTTGAGAGTTGAATTGAGCTGAACAACAGGCCATCTTTTAAAAGCAAAATAATGAGCTTGTTTTAGTCTGCATGCAAACAGCTTGATGACGAGACCATCGGATCCAATGGTCTCGATATTGCATGCTCTGAAGAAAGCTGATCAAAGCAGTTGCATCTTGGAAATACACAGAATAAATTTTCACCGCCTTATCCAACTCGGTGAAAAGCGAAGGCTCTGAGTATGTCATATTCTCAATTAGCATGTGATCATCGCTTCTTTCTGATCCCTTGATTACCAGCTGGTTCTTCAAGAGAAGACTTCCTGTTCCCTCTCACTCCTTATCGAGGTGTATGTGACTGAGAAAGTGTAGAAGTGTAGTCGGGTCGGGTTTAATGTTGACTTTAATTCTGTCTGTGGTGCACAGTGGAGCGTTGTGTCCTGTCCTGCTGCCGTACACGAGGGGTCTGAACTTGGAGAGCTCTGAGAACAGTTTGTCTTGGGAGTTGAGAGCAGATTTGATGCCATGTGTCACCTCGATTCCCTGTGGAGATGGCAAACTTTGGCACTGCGTGTCCTCCTACTGAACACAAGTAGTCGTTGAGACCTCTTTCTTCCCATCCAGACTGAACGATTTTCATACCAATCTTTATGATTAACATCCAAGCTTTAATTGCATCCTAGAATTTATGACCTCCATCCATCAAGATGATTATTTTTTCAGTGTGGATTATTTGTCCGACTCTAAGGCTACGTCCACACAGATGCGTTTTAGTTTTAAAATGGTGTATTAAAATGAAAATCTCCATCCAGATGTTTTACTTCTGTATTCTCTGTATAATAAGCAGCAAAGTTTGTTTTTTTGTTTGTTTTTGAGCTAACGTCAGCATTTCTTGACACATTTTCACCAAATCTGGCAAGTAGGTCGGGGGATGACCTGGAATTTTGCAGATATAAACAAACATCCACCCACCCTCTCCCTCAATGCCTTTCACGTTACATTTATCAACACAAACTCTCAACAGATCTTCACTAAACTTGGTACATAGGTACAGGAGATGGAGGTACAATTTGGCAGAACTCAGAAATTCCATATTTGGGCCCCAGGGGGTCCATGGTGGGCCCTTGAGTGGTGGATGTTTGAGGTTTTTTTTGTTTGTCTTGGGTTAACATCACCATTTCTCGACAGATCTTCAGCAAATTTGATATGGAAGTCTGGGGGAAACCCAGAATTTTGCAAAACTCGGGCAATGCCGGGTAACCTGCTAGTCAGAAATAATCTCCATTCACACTAACACATCTGAACGCACATCACATGACCCTTTCACATACATTGGGCATGCACATGCCAGTATAAACACCTGATACTGTTTGTTTTCTTCCAGAAAGAGGTCATGTGATATGTCTTATCTGACAGGTCCTTCCCCGATTTGTCATGTTCCTATGACTGATAAGATCCAATCAGAACGTGAACGTGGCTGTATGTATCATTACATGACATGGCATTTGGCAGATGCTCTTATCCCGAGCAACTTACAACAAGTGCAAAAGTCAAGGAACACGAAGTGCTGAACTTCCAGACAAGGAAGTTCTAGTGCCAACTGAACAAGTGACAATACCTAGTATAATATTCTGTTGAAGTACCAATACTCAAACAGCCAAGGAATAAACCAACCATATAAAGTGCAAATAAATAGAGAACTCAAAACGGCTAACCCCAGGCTAGACTGTACACAGCCTGGGTTGGTCTAAACCGAAATGCAGTTACACAGTGGGCAGGGAAGAAGGGAAGAGGTGCAGTCTGAAGAGGTGAGTCTTCAGTCTGCACTTGAAGGTGGTCAGGGAATTGACAGTTCTGACCTCAATGGGAAAGTCATTCCACCAACGAGGTACCAGGACAGACAGCAGTCTTGAGTGGGCTGGGCAGGAGCGGTGAGAGGGTGGGGGCCAGGTGACCAGTAGTAGCAGAGTGTCGGGATCTGGCTGGCATGTAGGGGCGGATCAGACTCTGGAGGTATGCTGGACCTGACCCCTTGAGAGCCTGGTAAGCTAGCACCAATGTCTTAAATTTGATACAAGCTGTGATCAGTAGCCAGTGCAGATTGGCAATCAGAGGGGTGATGTGAGAAGAACGAGGGAGGATGTAGACCAGGCAACCTGAAGGGGTCATAGTTACCAAACCTCTCTGTTTTCATCCATCTACATTAAAATACTACCTTGGAATTTTCACACTAAAACAAGGCCAGCAGCATTTCCAAAAGTCTCCATTTTTGAGGCTCAGGGACACTGAAGCAGTGTGGATGCCAGACGTAAATGTAGCAACCGTGAAGTATTTTAAGACTAAAACATATTCGTGTGGATGTAGCCTAAGGAGCACTTTGCAAAACCTGCTAACCAGATTCCTATGAACCTTGGTGGGAGGGTGTAGCATGGGCCAAGGAAGAACCCATTAAATTTTGGAGCAAATCCAAGTCAGTGGGCAGATCCATGAATTTAGTTTCACTTCAGTCAACATTGCGAGATACAGCATTTGGCTTCGGTGGAAGTCTGTGCTCAACAGTGTCGTACATTATAAAATCCAGTCGATGGCAGTAAAGTTCAGTAGTCACAAAACCAATGTAGAAACATGATGACTCCGTGTCACAATCCATATTCACGGGTACCAGTAATCCTCTGGGATACACATGTTGATTAGTTGGTCAAGCATAATACAGAAAGCAGTCCCCAGGAAGCGTTCAGGGAAAGTAGTTTCAAAATATGTCTTGATGTGAAACGAACAGGCCGCGGAATCGTTACCAGGAAGTACGATTCATCCAGACATGTAAAGTGGTCGCAGTTACAGATCTGCATATCATAGAAGAGTCAGCTACGTAATGAATTTCTTGGTTGTGTTTTTAGTTAAAACTTTTGATTTCATGTTGCACTGAAAACTCTTGGATTAATGGTGTCCTATGTTACCCATAAATCGCGAGTTGGCCTAGTGGTTAGTGTGTCCGCCTCTCAATCAGGAGATCGCGAGTTGTACTCACGGTCAGGTCATACCAAAGACCATTATAAAAATGGTACCTACTGCCATTTGGCAAGGCACACTGCAATACAGATGTGAGTGGGGAGCCAAACTCTGGCGGTTACCAGAGGACTAGCCCCCCACTGTAACCCTAGCTATGTTATAGGCAAGAGGCCGAGGGCTACTGAAACGGAGATCGGCGCCGCCCTATGCACCACATGGCGTGGGAAGGGACTTTGGACGTTACCCATAAAGCTCTTCAACTAACTGCTATAAATGAGATCAGAATTTTGCTCGCAAAAGCTGGCATGCTCACTCTGATAATGAAATCGAGTTACAGCCTCGAGTGATTGTAGCATTAGTCCTCACTTCATCTCTATTGAAATAGTGTGATGCAGCGGCACTTTAGTCCATTCATCTGTCCAACTTTCTCATCTCTGCATCTATACACTCTGATCAAAGCTTCAACTTTATCACGCTAGTACCACCAACACCATCATGTTTGCTAGCGAGCCGAGTCGAGTCTCTGCAGTAACTTGGGTCATATGGCTGCATTGCATTCTGGGACTGAGTTCAATATCTTTGCTACTTCTGATGTTGAATATTGCTTGAAAATATGAGAGGAATAAGAAGTTCTTGCTCTTGTACCAGTAATAAGATTTTCTTTAATCTCACTTCTGTTTGACCAATCAATATTTTCTCTCTCTCCCTGGTATGATTCAGGATCAGGAGCTGTTCTTCTTTCATGATCTGAGTCCAGGCAGCTGTTTTTTCCTCCCTCGTGGAGCCTACATCTACAACACTCTCACAGAGTTCATCAGGGTAAATCTGCTCCTCACATTCAGACATCACCATCATCATGCATTACATAACGCTGTTCCTGTGTATCAGTGGCAGATTCTTGCCTACATGGTATGTAGAGCTGTGTGTTGGGGTTTTTTTTTCCCTTTTTTTTTTCTCATGAGCTCTTAAACGGTTTACTGTGAATTTCTGTAGATAGCAGGCCATTCTTTGATAATGCAATAATGATACAAAACAGCATCACCATGTGAAAATGTTTTACTGTAAATGTACTGATCTACAAAAACGCTATATTAGGAGCACCCATCCATCCGCCTGCTGTTTGATGCAGTTCTGTAATCAGCCAATCCCTTGACAGCAGCACAATGCATCAAATCATGCAGATACAAATCAAGAGCTTCGGTTAATGTTCACAATGTTCAAACATCAGAATGGGAAAAATCGTGATCTCAAAGTGGAGTAGTTTCATATGGTGTCACACCTCCGGTTGTTAAAGGTGTCGCCTCCTTCATGTATAGTGGCGAAGCCCCCTGGCACTGCTGTTACTGGGCAACGCAACACTGGGTGGTCAGTGTCTTGTGGGGATTCCTGAGATTTAGGGCATATAGGGGACTCTGTAGCCCCATCGATGCAAACTGGCGGCTGTTCTGGCATGTGTTGATCTAAGCCTGTTTGCTTGAGTCCACTGTCTTCTACAACCCCGATTCCAAAAAAGTTGGGACAAAGTACAAATTGTAAATCAAAACGGAATGCAATGATGTGGAAGTTTCAAAATTCCATATTTTATTCAGAATAGAACATAGATGACATATCAAATGTTTAAACTGAGAAAATGTATCATTTAAAGAGAAAAATTAGGTGATTTTAAATTTCATGACAACAACACATCTCAAAAAAGTTGGGACAAGGCCATGTTTCCCACTGTGAGACATCCCCTTTTCTCTTTACAACAGTCTGTAAACGTCTGGGGACTGAGGAGACAAGTTGCTCAAGTTTAGGGATAGGAATGTTAACCCATTCTTGTCTAATGTAGGATTCTAGATGCTCAACTGTCTTGGGTCTTTTTTGTCGTATCTTCCGTTTTATGATGCGCCAAATGTTTTCTATGGGTGAAAGATCTGGACTGCAGGCTGGCCAGTTCAGTACCCGGACCCTTCTTCTACGCAGCCATGATGCTGTAATTGATGCACTATGTGGTTTGGCATTGTCATGTTGGAAAATGCAAGGTCTTCCCTGAAAGAGACGTCGTCTGGATGGGAGCATATGTTGCTCTAGAACCTGGATATACCTTTCAGCATTGGTGTCTTTCCAGATGTGTAAGCTGCCCATGCCACACGCACTAATGCAACCCCATACCATCAGAGATGCAGGCTTCTGAACTGAGCGCTGATAACAACTTGGGTCGTCCTTCTCCTCTTTAGTCCGAATGACACGGCGTCCCTGATTTCCATAAAGAACTTCAAATTTTGATTCGTCTGACCACAGAACAGTTTTCCACTTTGCCACAGTCCATTTTAAATGAGCCTTGGCCCAGAGAAGACGTCTGCGCTTCTGGATCGTGTTTAGATACGGCTTCTTCTTTGAACTATATAGTTTTAGCTGGCAACGGCGGATGGCACGGTGAATTGTGTTCACAGATAACGTTCTCTGGAAATATTCCTGAGCCCATTTTGTGATTTCCAATACAGAAGCATGCCTGTATGTGATGCAGTGCCGTCTAAGGGCCCGAAGATCACGGGCACCCAGTATGGTTTTCCGGCCTTGACCCTTACGCACAGAGATTCTTCCAGATTCTCTGAATCTTTTGATGATATTATGCACTGTAGATGATGATGTGTTCAAACTCTGTGCAATTTTACACTGTCGAACTCCTTTCTGATATTGCTCCACTATTTGTCGGCGCAGAATTAGGGGGATTGGTGATCCTCTTCCCATCTTTACTTCTGAGAGCCGCTGCCACTCCAAGATGCTCTTTTTATACCCAGCCATGTTAATGACCTATTGCCAATTGACCTAATGAGTTGCAATTTGGTCCTCCAGCTGTTCCGTTTTTGTACCTTTAACTTTTCCAGCCTCTTATTGCCCCTGTCCCAACTTTTTTGAGATGTTGCTGTCATGAAATTTCAAATGAGCCAATATTTGGCATGAAATTTCAAAATGTCTCACTTTCGACATTTGATATGTTGTCTATGTTCTACTGTGAATACAATATCAGTTTTTGAGATTTGTAAATTATTGCATTCCATTTTTATTTACAATTTGTATTTTGTCCCAACTTTTTTGGAATCAGGGTTGTAGTTTGGTTGAGGAAGTCAGGTAGTGGATTGGTGGGGTCCTCTATTAGTTCCCCACCTCTGTGAGCATTTTGGTTCCGTTCCTCTGTCCAGGAAGTTTTGATGTGGAAGTTTTTCTTCTTGGTCTTCAGTGGCAGTTCTAGACCAAAATTACTAGGGGGGCCAAGGTGGGGCCAGTGTTTTTTCAGGGGAGCACATATAAGGACAAAACATGGCAATATTTATGCGTTAAAAATGCTTTGTTTAGTTTATTTAAAACCAAAACAAAATACATTGAGCATAAATATAATGAGATAAACATTCTGTCTCAATAGCCTAAACATAAAATAAATTGTGTTCAATAAATCTTAAAACCATGTTTCTCTTTTTTGTAAAATAAGATTTCTATTTTTGCATACAATGAACCTTTTATCTGTACAATGACACTTTTTTTAAATTCACAGCATGAATGAATTTTCTTTTTCACAGCATGAGACTTGAATGTACAATCACTATATTTATCTAAATCACTGTCATCATCTCACTCTTTCTTTATGTACAGTAGGGGGGAAAATGGAAAGAAAAAATAAATTCACATACAGTGGTCTCAGAATCACCCTATAGCATTCACAGCAGGCTGAAACACTACAACAACAAGATTCTGCGACTGTGACTCCTTGAGAAACGGTCTACAAATGCATCAAGGTTCAAAGCCTTGGACCTTCTGGATTAAATGCTGAGCACACCAAGATTGCTTAGACGCTCCTCACTAATGGTGGATCGGAGGTACAGTTAGGTCCATAAATATTTGGACAGAGACAACATTTTTCTAATTTTGGTTCTGTACATTACCACAATGAATTTTGAACAAAACAATTCAGATGCAGTTGAAGTTCAGACTTTCAGCTTTAATTCAGTGGGTTGAACAAAATGATTGCATACAAATGTGAGGAACTAAAGCATTTTTTAAACACAGTCCCTTCATTTCAGGGGCTCAAAAGTAATTGGACAAATTAAATAATTGTAAATAAAATGTTTATTTCTAATACTTGGTTGAAAACCCTTTGTTGGCAATGACTGCCTGAAGTCTTGAACTCATGGACATCACCAGACGCTGTGTTTCCTCCTTTTTAATGCTCTGCCAGGCCTTTACTGCAGCGGTTTTCAGTTGCTGTTTGTTTGTGGGCCTTTCTGTCTGAAGTTTAGTCTTTAACAAGTGAAATGCATGCTCAATTGGGTTGAGATCAGGTGACTGACTTGGCCCTTCAAGAATATTCCACTTCGTTGCTTTAATAAACTCCTGGGTTGCTTTGGCTTTATGTTTTGGGTCATTGTCCATCTGTATTATGAAACGCTGACCAATCAGTTTGGCTGCATTTGAGCACACAGTATGTCTCTGAATACCTCAGAATTCATCCGGCTGCTTCTGTCCTGTGTCACATCATCAATAAACACTAGTGACCCAGTGCCACTGGCAGCCATGCATGCCCAAGCCATCACACTGCCTCTGCCGTGTTTTACAGATGATGTGGTATGCTTTGGATCATGAGCTGTACCACGCCTTCGCCATACTTTTTTCTTTCCATTATTCTGGTAGAGGTTGATCTTGGTTTCATCTGCCCAAAGAATGTTCTTCCAGAACTGTGCTGGCTTTTTTAGATGTTTTTTAGCAAAGTCCAATCTAGCCTTTTTATTCTTGAGGCTTATGAGTGGCTTGCACCGTGCAGTGAACCCTCTGTATTTACTTTCATGCAGTCTTCTCTTTATGGTAGATTTGGATATTGATATGCCTACTTCCTGGAGAGTGTTGTTCACTTGGTTGGCTGTTGTGAAGGGGTTTCTCTTCACCATGGAAATTATTCTGCGATCATCCACCACTGTTGTCTTCTGTGAGTGTCCAGGTCTTTTTGCATTGATGAGTTCACCAGTTCTTTCTTTCTTTCTTTCTTTCTTTCTTTCTTTCTTTCTTTCTTTCTTTCTTTCTTTCTTTCTTTCTTTCTTTCTTTCTTTCTTTCTTTCTTTCTTTCTTTCTTTCTTTCTTTCTCTCTCTCTCTCTCTCTCTCTCTCTCTCTCTCTCTCTCTCTCTCTCTCTCTCTCTCTCTCTCTCTCAGGATGTACCAAGCTGTAGATTTTGCCACTCCTAATATTGTAGCAATTTCTCGGATGGGTTTTTTCTGTTTTCGCAGCTTAAGGATGGCTTGTTTCACCTACATGGAGAGCTCCTTTGACCGCATGTTTTCTTCACAGCAAAATCTTCCAAATGCAAGCACCACACCTCAAATCAACTCCAGGCCTTTTATCTGCTTAATTGAGAATGACATAATGAAGGAATTGCCCACACCTGCCCATGAAATAGCCTTTGAGTCAAATGTCCAATTACTTTTGGTCCCTTTAAAAACAGGGTGGCACATGTTAAGGAGCTGAAAGTCTGGACTTTATGTCCATGTCCATTATATAACTATAACTTGAATATGTTTCAGTAAACAGGTAAAAAAAGAAAATTTGTGTCAGTGTCCAAATATATATGGACCTAACTGTAGGTCTTCACCAGTTTCAAAGTGGAGAAACTTCGCTCACAAGAGGCAGAGGTCACTGGGAGTGCCACAGCTATTTTGCATAGTCTAAAGAGCTCAAAAAATTGCCTCTTTGCAGTAGCCTAGTCCTTGCAGGGCTGCAGCTGTTCTCTCTGACGTCCGAAGTTTACAATTCATGCTGCTGCTGGGCTTTCTGCTGCAGGTAACAGTGTGCATGTAGTGCTTTAAGGAGTCTGTGTAGAACACTCCGTCATGTCAGTTCTGATCTTCGAGCCAGCACATGTCGAAATTAATAAATCTTATTATCTGTTCAGCACAGGGGCCACAACAGGGGCCAGGAGCAATTTTACTGGGGCACTGGCCCCCCCTGGCCCCCATTTAAAACCGCCTATGTTGGTCTTACAGAAGGGCTTTCTTGATTTTAATCTTGAGGCGGTAGGTGCTACTTCTCTTACTTGTTTGAGCGGTCTCAATAACCCTGAGAGCTATGCTGGCGAGAGTCTCTTTCTCCCAGTAGGGCCACCCAAATCGGATTGGTCCAAGGGTAGAGGCCAGGCTAAAAATGACCAGACTAGGACAACCATCCTACTCCTGGTCCCACACCCTCTGAGCATCTCAAAGTATGATTTTCTTTCACTGTAGCATGGGTGTTGGTTTGAGCCAGATGGACTGGTTTGAGTATTTCAGAAACTGCTGATCTCCTGGGGTTTTCACACACAAACAACAGCCTCTAGAGTTTACACAGACAGAATGGTGCGAAAAACAAAAAAAACATCGTGAGTGAGCGAGCGACAGTTCTGTGGGTGGAAACAAACACCTTGTTGATAAGAGAGGCCAGAGGAAAATGGACAGATTGGTTCAAGCTTTTTTTTTTTTTTTGGCCAGGAAGGAAGGATATAGTAACTCAGCAACTCTTTACAACCATGGTGAGCAGAAAAGCATCTCGGCATGGAACAAAAAACAGAAGAGCACATTGGGTTCCAGTCCTGCAGCCAAGAACAGGGATCTTAGAATCAACAACAAGAAGTTCTTATTAAAGTGGCCTGTGTGTGTGTGTGTGTGTGTGTGTGTGTGTGTGTGTGTGTGTGTGTGTGTGTGTGTGTGTGAGAGAGAGAGAGAGAGAGAGACGAAGGCACATAATTATTTTACGTGTTTTTAATCATTTTATTCATTTCAAGCTTAAAATCATGTTTTAATTTTCAGATAATTTTGCTTCTGTCTAATAATTTTGAAATAAGCACAATTATTCAAACTTTGATTATGATTAATAAAGGGAATATTAATAAGCAGAATATGGTGTGTTTGAGATTAAAATTACTAAAAAGAGAATTTTTAGTTGTAATAATCTAGTAATTATAAATGTTCACTTGCAATGCATATTTTTTGTTATTTTAAAAAAAATTACATTTTTAATGTTTTCAAGAAAAAAAATTTCACGATGGAGTGCTGTACGGGATCGGTTCGACAAAAGTTCAGTTTCCCCTAAAGGAGTTGATCAAGATACAAGTTTCTTTTATGTCCTTTTTTTTTTTAAAGTTTGCTTTTAGTTTTTAAATTGTATACATCTCATTTTTGGTTCAGCTAATATTTGAAGCCGTGTTCTGTCCGTCATCTCTTTTAACCTGTCTCGGATCTGTCCTGTATGTGATCTCTGTACATCCAGGAGGAGTATTGGAGAAGAGGTTTTCAGGAAGTGGCATCTCCAAATATCTACAACAGCAAGCTGTGGGAGACGTCAGGCCACTGGCAGCACTACAGTGACAACATGTTCTCCTTCCCTGTGGAGCAGGACATCTTCGCCCTCAAACCTATGAACTGCCCTGGACACTGGTAAACACTGCCATACACACAACATCAGTAAGGAGTAAATACCAGTGGCATCACTAGAGGCGTGAGTCGGGGGGGGGGATGCGAATCGCACCAAGTGACACCATCACAATCACCAGGTGTCACCAAAATGACGGTCCTATAAATATTTTGCGCAGTGTTTCAGCAGAAATGTATTACGTTTTACAAAAATATCCCTGTAGTTAATTACAACTCGGCATGTATCGTGTGATACTAAATCGCAGAACAAATTTATGATGATTCAAATCAATGAAATAAATAATGGGCCTCGATCATCAGGCTAATAATGTACAGTAGTGGGAATACACATGGCATCACTATAGACGGAAGTAACACAGCTCGAATAAACACAAAACAGATGTAAAATGGGAAGGAGCTGTTGTGTGACTGTTATAAATGGGTTCAACAAGAAAGAGGAGCTGTCTGCTGAAAGAAAGAAAAGGGAAACAAATAAAGGTTAGATGCTTTGTTTAAGGTCCGTGTACTTTTTCGTTCATTCATTATTCTATTTTGGAAGTCACATGAGAAATGAAAAAGGACTTGTTTATGAATTTTTACACTTGTGTATGACTTGTGAAATGGAATCCAGAGCCATGTTTTGATGTCTCATCTCATCTCATTATCTCTAGCCGCTTTATCCTTCTACAGGGTCGCAGGCAAGCTGGAGCCTATCCCAGCTGACTACGGGCGAAAGGCGGGGTACACCCTGGACAAGTCGCCAGGTCATCACAGGGCTGACACATAGACACAGACAACCATTCACACTCACATTCACACCTACGGTCAATTTAGAGTCACCAGTTAACCTAACCTGCATGTCTTTGGACTGTGGGGGAAACCGGAGCACCCGGAGGAAACCCACGCGGATGTTTTGATGTATTTTTTAGTTATTGAAAATGAGTCATTGAACAGCAGAAAAAGGGAAAAAGCAATTTTGAAAAATGCCGTTCTGAATTGCGGTTTAGTTTATTTAGAACTTAGGTTTTGGGTGACCTGGAAGCCTAAGCTTGTGGGCGGGTTGGGAGCGTTATGGTTTGTTTATTCTCATCCGCATGACATGGCGTCTTTGGAGGCATATTCCAACGGTTCAGAAAAAAATGGCAAAGTCCCACTGCTCAGTTTTACCATGGGCGTCAGGGCGGAAAAATGGCAAAGTCCCACTGCCTAGTGTTACCATGGGCATCAGGCGTTAAAACGGCAAAGTCCCAACTTTCGGTTTTACCAGGGGCCAGCGCGACTCGGAGGCCCACGAGGCAGAAGGTTTTTAATCTGCCCCTGGGTTGGGGTGGGCTTAAGTGTGGGTGCCCATGCCCTACTGGTGCGCCGGGTTAGGGTCCTGAGCGGGGTGGAGCGGAAGTCGCTGCAGGGTCAAGGGAGAGCGTGCCATGGGTGGGAGGGAGTCATTTATTTATTTATTTATTTATTTAATTGAATACTCCCTGTGTGAGTGGCTCTCATTAAGGCACGGAGCGGAGTTCGCCTTGGGGGGGAAATAACGTCCCCTGGCTGGGAGCTGACGGGCAGCGCTGCTTCATTGGGGTAGAGGGCGGAGGTCTCTGGCTGGCGAGTTTGGGGAGGCTGGGACCTCCCCTGCGCGAGTTTCGAGCATTCCAAAGTCGGGCAGGAGCCGCTGAAAGAAAGGGAAACCTAAACAGAGAGCCGCGGCTCGCCTCGGGGCGAATTACATCCCGAGGCGCGGGGGCTAGCCGCATATGGAGGCATATGAAATTCAATAAAGGAATAAATGAATATTACAAAATAAGAAAACGATCAGAAATGTTGTCCACTTTTCTAATACTACTATTTGATGATGGCAATACATTTCGAAAACAAAATAGAGCCATTTCTGCTTGTATTGTTTTAAATAAAACGCCAAGCTGCACCCTTTTTTTAAATTTCATCTTTCATTCCAAAATAGAATAATGAATGAACGAAAAAGTACACGGGACCGTTTAAGCCTGACTACTTCATAAATGTTCATAAGGAGTTATTAAAGAAAAGGCGTGTTGATTTTGATGACTGTAGGGCAAGTCCCAGATGTTTGTGAGCGTTCTGTTTTTCTGGTGCCCCCCGCCCTGTTTGTTTTTAGGAACAGCTGCTCTGATGGTTTCTCAGCAGCTAATCATGAAGGCTGATTCTTAGGAATTGTTTTGAATTGAATTCCAAGCACTGCAAAGCACCAGCCAAAAACAAACTTTTTGAAAGCGAGCATGTTCATGGTTTTTCAGAACAGTTTGAGGTTACAGCTGGTTGTAAACTGAGTGAAGATGAGCATCTCGACACCGCAGCAGTGTCAGCTTTAGGAGACTGCCTGTCTGAAGAGCACAAAAAAAAACCAAAACAGAATTAGGACTTATTTACACATTAGGGCGGCACGGTGGTGTAGTGGTTAGCGCTGTCGCCTCACAGCAAGAAGGTCCGGGTTCGAGCCCCGTGGCCAACAAGGGCCTTTCTGTGTGGAGTTTGCATGTTCTCCCCGTGTCTGCGTGGGTTTCCTCCCGGGTGCCTCCGGTTTCCCCCACAGTCCAAAGACATGCAGGTTAGGTTAACTGGTGACTAAATTGAGCGTAGGTGTGAATGTGAGTGTGAATGGTTGTCTATGTGTCAGCCCTGTGATGACCTGGCGACTTGTCCAGGGTGTACCCCGCCCTTTCGACCCGTTAGTCAGCTGGGATAGGCTCCAGCTTGCCTGCGACCCTGTAGAACAGGATAAAGCGGGCTACAGATAATGAGATGAGATTTACACATTAATCAAAGGAAGAGTGGGTTCTCTCTCTCTCTCTCTCTCTCTCTCTCTCTCTCTCTCTCTCGCACACACACTCTTCAGTGAGCTTGATTGAAATGATGATTAGTCACAGTATTAAAGTATATTGATTACAGTAAAAGCAATGAAATGACATTAAAAAAATAAAAAGTTATTTCTCTCTCTCCCCCTCCATCTTTCTTTCTTTCTTTCTTTCTCTTCTTTCTTTCTTTCTTTCTTTCTTCTCTTTCTGTTCATCTTCCACTCTCTCACTCCCCACACTTTCTTTGCATTCGCTGCTCTCTTCCTATCTCATTCCATATCTCTCTCGCTTCCCCCCTCCATTGGTCTTTCTTTCTTTCTTTCTTTCTTTCTTTCTTTCTTTCTTTCTTTCTTTCTTTCTTTCTTTCCTTTCTTTCTTTTCTTTCTTTCTGTTCATTTCCCACCCTTTTCTTTGCACTCGCTGTTCTGTTCCTATCCTCTCTCTCTCTCTCTCTCTCTCTCGTCTCTCTCTCTCTCTCTCCTCCCCTCACCCCCCTCCATCGGCCTGTCCTTTGTTCCTCTCTCCCTTTACTTCAACTTTCTGTTCATCTCCTGCTCTCTCTCACTCCCCACCCTTTCTTTGCAATTGTTGCTCTCTTCCTATCTCATTCCATCTCTCTCTCTCTCTCTCTCTCTCTCTCCCCCCTCCATTGGTCTTCTTTCTTTCTTTCTTTTTCTTTCTTTCTTTCTTTCTTTCTTTCTTTCTTTCTTTCTTCTGTTCATCTCCCACTCTCTCTCACTTCCCACCCTTTCTTTGCACTCGCTGTTCTCTCTCTCTCCCCTCCATCGGTCTGTCTCTTTCTGTTCCTCTCTCCTTTACTTCAACTTTCTTTCTGTTCAATCTCCTGCTCTCTCTCACTCCCCACCCTTTCTTTGCAATTGCTGCTCTCTTCCTATCTCATTCCATCTCTCCTCTCTCTCCACTCCCCCCTCCATTGTCTTTCTTTCTTCTCTTCCTTTCTTTCTTTCTTTCTTTCTTTCTTTCTTTCTTTTTCTTTCTTCTGTTCATCTCCCACTCTCTCTCACTTCCCACCCTTTCTTTGCACTCGCTGTTCTCTCTCTCTCCCCCTCCATCGGTCTGTCTCTTTCTGTTCCTCTCTACTTCAACTTTCTTTCTGTTCATCTCTCTGCTCTCTCTCTCACTCCCCACCCTTTCTTTGCAATTGCTGCTCTCTTCCTACCTCTCTGTCTCCCTCCCCCTCCCATTGGTCTTTCTTTCTTCTTTCTTCTCTTTCTTTCTTTCTTTCTTTCTTTCTTTCTTTCTTTCTTTCTTCTGTTCATCTCCCACTCTCTCTCACTTCCCACCCTTTCTTTGCACTCGCTGTTCTCTCTCTCCTCTCTCTCTCCCCCTCCCATCGGTCTGTCTCTTTCTGTTCTCTCTCCCTTTACTTCAACTTTCTGTTCATCTCCTGCTCTCTCTCACTCCGTTCATCTCCTGCTCTCTCTCACTCCCCACCCTTTCTTTGCAATTGCTGCTCTCTTCCAATCTCATGCCATCTCTCTCTCTCCTCTCTCTCTCTCCCTCCCCCTCCATCGGTCTGTCTCTTTGTTCCTGTCTCCCTTTACTTCAACTTTTTTCTTTCTGTTCATCTTCCACTCTTCCTCTCACTCCCCACCCTTTCTTTGCACTTGCTGCTCTCTTCCTATCCCTTACAGAAAAAAACGCATGAATTTCCCATGTATTTCACATGTGATCACGTTACCACGTGTTACCATGCAGAGCACATGTGTAAAACATTCCCACATGTGATTCACATAAAATTGGGCCAAAACCACGTTTCCCATACGCAAAACACATTTTCCACATATTTCACATGTGAGAAATCACATGTGAAGTTCATGTGGTTTTTCTGTAAGGGATCTCATTCCATCGCTCCCCCCCCCCCCCCCCCCCCCCAATCAGTCTGTCTCTTTGTTTCTTTCTTTCTTACTGTTCATCTCCCACTCTTTCTCTTACTTCCCACCCTTTCTTTGCACTCGCTGTTCTCTCAGTTCAGTGAGCTTGATTGGCATGGTGATTACACTAGTTACCAGTGTTGCCATAGTTACTTTGAAACAGTAAACTGACTACTGACTACTTCTTTAAAAAGAAACTTAGTTAAGTTACTGACTACTTGCTTTCAAAAGTAACTAAGTTAGATTACAAGTTACTTTATTAGTTACTTTTAGCAGCGAATGATCCCCCATTCCCATAACATAAAAATGACTACCAGTTTTGCCAATACTCACTTTATTGACATTCATTTTAACCGGAACATCAAAAATTGCACTGATATTTGAAAACTATTTCCTGAAAGAAATAGGCCTACATGTTTTTATAAAAAAAAAAATAGACAGTCTTTCTTGACTTTACTTAAAATAAAAACTTCTTATAAAATAGTCTTTCTTGACTTCATTTAACATAAATACTTCTTCTTATAAAAATAAAATAGTCTTTCTTGACTTCATTTAACTTTGCGGAATCTAATGGCAGTTATCTACATGAATGAACATTTTATGGGCCTATATTGAACATCTTATTGAACCTGTTGTTCAGCATTAGAGCAGCAAGAAGTGGTTTTATGAAACAAAACAGTATAAAAAAATAAAAGTCTTTCTTGACTTCATTTAACTTAAATGCTTCTTACAAAAAAACTTTCTTGACTCCATTTAAAGGGGTACCAAATATAATATATACAGTTGCTGATGTGACAAAGTAACGTATTCTTAAGTCTCATCTCATTATCTCTAGTAACTTCATATGATGGGCGGCACGGTGGTGTAGTGGTTAGTGCTGTCGCCTCACAGCAAGAAGGTCCTGGGTTCGAGCCCCGGGGCCGGCAAGGGCCTTTCTGTGCGGAGTTTGCATGTTCTCCCCCGTGTCCGCGTGGGTTTCCTCCGGGTGCTCCGTTTCCCCCACAGTCCAAAGACATGCAGGTTAGGTTAACTGGTGACTCTAAATTGAGCGTAGGTGTGAATGTGAGTGTGAATGGTTGTCTGTGTCTATGTGTCAGCCCTGTGATGACCTGGCGACTTGTCCAGGGTGTACCCCGCCTTTCGCCCGTAGTCAGCTGGGACGTATTCTTAAGTATTCTATCAAATTTATAGACTAGAAAACAACGAAATATCTTGGTAATTGTAAATATAATACTTTATACGCTAAACCGCACAAGAGTCGCCATTTTTAAAAGACCGTGACGTCAGCGCTACCCACTGCACTAGCGGAACTCTCCGAAATAGAGGAGATAAGCGTGTAATCATGGCGTCGGGCGCATCAAGTGAAAGCGACAGCTCTGTCGAATCATACGAAGAGATCCCGCAAGACACACTGCAAGCAGGCTATGGCTTAGAAGGGTACCAGTTTGAACCTAGGAGAGGTACTCTCGACTCCGGTGATGAAGAAAGAAGAGAAGAAAGCTCGGATGACGGCGAGGATGTGACTGATGCTGACCATGGGCATGGCGAGCATGGGGCAGAGCGTCTGCGTGCAGGTGACACGGCGTGGTGCTCGTGCGGAAAATGTAACGTGGAGTTGCTCACGAGTCCAGCAGAATTTATTTGCTGCAATGAGATAGGCGCCACCCGTGGACTTGCGAAATCGTCGCAAGAGGCAGAAACAGGTATTTCACACGTGTTATTCCCAACCTCAATGAGCCAACACAACTGGGCGCATACATACGTCATGAGTGTTACGCAGAGAAAATGAACGTGCATTCTGATTGGATAAAATTAATATCATGGCGGGCTGTTCAAACTGCGGAAATAGTTTGCTCGAGCTACTTTCAAAACACTATAACTTTCCAACCTTAGAACAAAAAACTTTTGTAAGTCTTGAATAAGGTTCGTCAATGTGTGTTTTATTGTTATATTTACTTTATATTGCCCTCTGTTCCCCTTTAACTTAAATACTTCTTAAAAAATAAAATAGACAGTCTTTCTTGACAGTCTTAATTTAACATAAACACTTCTTCTTATAAAATAAAATAGACAGTCTTGAAGTCCAACTTTCTTTGTTTGCAGGGTGTGGGACCTCCTTCATTTGTTTTCTTCGCACCGGGTGGGACCTGCTGTGTTAACGTGGTTGTGCCATGCTGTGTCTCTAGATGTTTCTTTAGGTTTGATGTTGTATTCTTGAAGGCAGACAAGACTTTGTCGCCAGCACAGAGTGTACAACGAACCTTTATGTTGCCATCCTTAGCTGAAATAAAATCAAAATAATGTCTGTATTTTCAGGCGCAAAAGGCGTACCTCTCTCCTCTCCCTCCATTGTTTACATCTGTCTCGTGCGCGGAGAGATGACGTAACCTCATAGGAAACGTGTCACATAACCCAGGTCGCCAAAAAATAAATAAATAAATAAATAAATAAATAACCTACGTCGCCCCTAAACGCAAAAATAGTAATGCACAGTGTATTAGATAAGTAACTTAAATCTGACTACTGGTTTGGAAATAGCACTGCGTTAGATCAGGGGTTCCCAAACTTTTCCATGCCAAGGCCCCCCAAACAGCATTAGCTTCTGGCCGGGGACCCCCTTTGCAAACCCACAGACAATGCTACAAAATATGTAAAGAAACATCAACTTTTAGAATGTTTTCTCTTACTTTTATTCAATATTCAATAATTGTTACATTTGTTTAACATAAGAATATTATTAACTAACATTTTCAACCCAAATATTTTCACACTGAACAATAAACTGTATAACCTCCTGTAGTACCTGATTCAACTCGTTATCCATCCTTTTTGCGACCAGTGCCTCGCGATGGAGCATGCAGTGTGTGGCCACTACATGCGGGGCCTTCTGCTTAATGAGCGCGGTTACGCCACTGATCTTCCCGGTCATTGCCGCGGCTCCGTCCGAACACCCCCCCACACAACGGGTCCAGTCCAATCCGTTAGACTCGATGTAATCGTCCAAAACTTGAAAAATGTCTTTCCCAGTAGTTCTTCTTTCAAGTGCTTTACAAAATAGTATTTTCTCTACAAATCTTTCCTGTGAAATAAATCTGATGTACACAAGCAGTTGGGCCTCATTGGATAAATCTGTGCTCTCATCCAGCTGAAGTGTGAAGTATTTGCTGGCTCTCACCTGCTCCAACAGCTGAGCAGATACATCTTGAGCCATGTCACCAATCCGTCGGCTCACGGTGTTATCAGAGAGTGGGACAGCATCGATTTTTTTTTTTTTTGGCAGCATCCTCACCAAGCAATTCTCGGACAATGTTTTTGGTGGCTGGTAAAATCAAATCTTCTCCAATTGAGTGAGGTTTTTTAGCACAAGCGATGTGGTACGAGGCTAAAACTGATGCCTTCAGGGCCCGCTCGGGGACAGTAGCTTGCTGGGTGAATGCAGCAGATTGCCTGACCAAATGCTCTTCTTTGCGTCTGAAGAAATCTACTGTTTTTTCGGCATCTGTCGGATGTTTTTGTCCCAAGTGACGCTGAAGTTTCGAAGGTTTTAAGCACTCGTTTGACAGGGTCTCCAGACAGAGGACGCATTTCGGGCAATCATGGCCATTTTTCTGTATGGCTGTAAAGCCATACTTGATGTATGCTGCCTCATATTTTCGGATTTTAGTTGGCCAGGACTTCGTTTTTTTCGCAGCAGTGTCCTCCACAGCAGGGCTGTTGGTTTGTTCCTTCGGTCTCTTCTTCAAAAACCTGTCCATTTTGCGCTAGCAATATGCTAGCTTGAGGAGCAAAGCAGCTTGATAAATGTCACAGGCAATCGGAGAGATGAGCATGGCAAACAACGTTTCGATATGATGTATTATTATTAATAATTATATTTTATAATAATGATTAAAAATCTAATTACAATATATTTAATAATAATTATTTTTTTAAAGTATATAGTTTTTTCGCAATTTTTTTTTATCATCCCTCCAACTTTCTGAGGCCCCCCCTGGCGGCCCCCACTTTGAAAACCACTGTGTTAGACTACTCATCTCATTATCTCTAGCCGCTTTATCCTTCTACAGAGTCGCAGGCAAGCTGGAGCCTATCCCAGCTGACTACGGGCGAAAGGCGGGGTACACCGGACAAGTCGCCAGGTCATCACAGGGCTGACACATAGACACAGACAACCATTCACACTCACATTCACACCTACGGTCAATTTAGAGTCACCAGTTAACCTAACCTGCATGTCTTTGGACTGTGGGGGAAACCGGAGCACCCGGAGGAAACCCACGCGGACACGGGGAGAACATGCAAACTCCACACAGAAAGGCCCTCGCCGGCCACGGGGCTCGAACCCAGACCTTCTTGCTGTGAGGCGACAGCGCTAACCACTACACCACCGTGCCGCTCGCGTTAGACTACTCGTTACTGAAAAAAAGTAGTCCGACTACAATAACGCGTTACTAAGTAGCACGTTAGTCGCATCACTGCTAGTTACAGTGTTGCATTGAAGTACAGGGTGTTTCAAAAAATGTGATATTTGAAATGTAAACGATTGTGAGATGATATCAAAATTTTTGAAACGCCCTGTGTATTGATTACAGTAAAGCACTGAAATGACATTTTTAAAAAATAAGAATAAAAGTAGTAATCTGTCTTTCTCTCACTCTCTACATCGGTCTGTCTCTTTCTGTTCCTTTCTTTCTTTTTCTTTGTTCATCTCCCACTCCCTCTGTCATTCCCCATTCTTTCTCTGCACTTGCTTCTCTCTTCCTATCTCATTCCATCTCTCGCTCTCTCTCAGTCTGATGTTCTGTCACCGGCCCCGGTCATGGAGGGAACTTCCCCTGAGGCTGGCGGATTTTGGTGTGCTGCATCGTAATGAACTCTCAGGGACGCTGACGGGTCTCACTCGCGTCCGTCGTTTCCAGCAGGACGATGCACACATCTTCTGCACCATGGAGCAGGTATAGTACTCAGCCCTCAAATCACACCACAGACACTCCCTTCGTCTGAAGTCCCTTCTTTCAGAACTGGAAAAGAAAAATGGTTTTCTGTGAATGTGTCAGGACGTTCACACAAACACACATTTTAATGAGAAGATGCGCTGTATATTAACTTCCTCTGTTTCTGTTCTCTGTAGAGCTGTGAGGTCCTCATGTGACTCTCCTGTCCACTCTTCTCCTTCCAGATTGAGTCGGAGATGAAGGGCTGTCTGGACTTCCTGCGCTGCGTCTACGACGTCTTCGGCTTCTCCTTCCAGTTGCATCTCTCCACCCGGCCGGAGAAGTTCCTCGGGGACATTGCCGTGTGGGATCAGGCTGAAAAGGTGCGAGGTTTTAAAATGATTTTCAGTGAATTGTACAAGAAATTAAAATTCTGTTCTAGAAAACTTCAAAGCAAGTTCCTGATAGTAAACTTCTGTAAAGGTTCTAAATCAATTCTTTACAGATCAGATCTTTAATTCTTTGCATGTTTAATGTGTCAAGTGTTTTTTTTTGCTTTGCTTTTCGTTTTCTAGAATTTTCAATGAATTTTACAATATCACGTAACAGTAATCCTGTTCTAGATTGCTTAAAAGTGAATTACTGATCATTTTACTCACTTAAGTGTTGAAGTGTCAAATGTTCACCTGTGTTTTTCTAGAATCACTTTCAATGAATTCTACAGGCATTTAAAAAAAAAATCGCCATTAACTGTTCTGCTCTAGAACCCTTCAAAGCAAATTACCAAGCAGTTTACTTCTCAAAAAGCTGAAAAGGTTCTCAAGCTCACCTGGAATTGTACTAGAGTTGTTTTTGTTTTATTTTTCAATTAAGGGAGCATTGTGCTCTAGAACACAAATGAACTCTAGCGTTAATTCTGTAAAGGTTGAGAAGGTTCTAGATTGGTTATCCATTCTTTGCAGAAGAGTAACTGTGACTGGTTTGCTTTGAAACCTTCTAGAATTATTTTCTATGAATTTTACAAAAACTAAAATTGTCAAACTTCAGAGCAAATTACTGATGGCTCCTGTAAAAGCAGAGAAGGTTCGACAGTTTGAGTTTTTGTTCTAGAAATATTTTCAATTAACTTTACAAAATCTTGTAGCAGTAATCCTGTTCTAGATTGCTTTAAAGTGAATTGCTGATCATTTTACTCATTGAAGTGTTGAAAGTTCATCTATATTTTTCTAGAATCATTTTCAATTTTACAGAAACCCCCCCCCCCCCAAAAAAAAAATCCCCATTAACTGTTCTGCTCTAGAACCCTTCAAAGAAAACTGCTGATACATTTACTTCTCAAGAAGCTGAGGAGGTTCTCAAGTTCACCTGGAATTTTCTAGAGGGTTTCCCCCCAATAAAATCAGCATTCTGCTCTAGAACACAGAATAACTCTAGCGTTATTTCTGTAAAGGTTGAGAAGGTTCTAGATTTGTTGTACATTCTTTGCAGAAGAGTAACTGTGTAGTTTTGCTTTTAAAACCTTCTAGATCTATTTTCTATGAATTTTTTTTTTAAAAATCACAGAATCGTCAAAAACTTCAGAGCAAATTGCTGATAGCTCCTGTAAAAGCCGAGAAGGTTCTACAGTTTAAGTTTTTGTTGTAGGAATATTTTCAACGAGTTTTAAAAAACCTTGTAGCAGTAATCCTGTTCTAGATTGCTTCACAGTGAATTGCTGATCATTTAAGTGTTGAAGTGTTGAATGTTCACCTGTATTTTTCTCAAATAATTTTCAATGAATTTTACAGGACAAAAAAAAAAATCACCATTAACCGTTCTGCTCTAGAACCCTTCAAAGCAAACTCTACTGATAAATTTTCTTCTCGAGAAACTGAGGTTCTCGAGTTCACCTGAAATTGTTCTAGAGTTGTTGTTTTTTTCCTCAATCAAATGAGAATTCTGCTGTAGAACACAAATGAACTTTAGAATTACTTCTATAAAGGTTGAGAAGGTTCTAAATTGGTTATCCATTCTTTGCAGAAGAGTAACTGTGACTGGTTTGCTTTGAAACCTTCTAGAATTATTCCAGCTTGCCTGCGACCCTGTAGAACAGGATGAAGCAGCTAGAGATGATGTGATGACTCTTTGCAGATAATGAGATGGGATTTTAGAAAAACTTAATCATCAGAAACTTCAGAGCAAATTGCTGATAGCTTCTGTAAAAGCCAAGAAGGTTCTACAGTTTGAGTTTTTGTTCTAGAAATATTTTCAATGAATTTTACAATATCATGTAACAGTAATCCTGTTCTAGATTGCTTCAAAGTGAATTGCTGATCATTTTACTCATTTAAGTGTTGAAAGTTCACCTATATTTTTCTACAATAATTTTCAATGAATTTTACAGGACCAAAAAAAAAATCACCATTAACCATTCTGCTCTAGAACCCTTCAAAGCAAACTACTGATAAATTTACTTCTCGAGAAACTGAGAAGGTTCTCAAGTTCACCTGGAATTGTTCTAAAGGTTATTTTTTTCTCAATCAAATGAGCATTCTGCTCTAGAATACAAATGAACTATAGCCTTACTTCTGTAAAGGTTGAGAAGGTTCTAGATTGGTTATCCATTCTTTGCAGAAGTGTAACTGTGACTGGTTTGCTTTGAAACCTTCTAGAATTATTTTCTATGAATTTTACAAAAACTAAAATGGTCAGAAACTTCAGAGCAAATTACTGATAGCTTCTGTAAAAGCCGAGAATGTTCTACAGTTCAAGTTTTTGTTCTAAAAATATTTTCAATGAATTTTACAAAATCTTGTATGAGTAATCCTATTCTAGATGGCTTCAAAGTTAATTGCTGATCATTTTATGCTTTGAAGTTTTGAAAGTTCACCTATATTTTTCTAGAATCATTTTCAATTAATTTTGCAGGACAAAAACAAAAAAAATCACCATTAACCATTTCTGCTCTAGAACTCTTCAAAGAAAATTGCTGATAAATTTACTTCTCAAGAAGCTGAGAAGGTTCTCAAGTTCATCTGGAATTTTCTAAAGGGTCCCCCCCCCCAATCAAATGAGCATTCTGCTCTAGAACACAAATTAACTCTAGCATTACTTCTGTAAAGGTTGAGAAGGTTCTAGATTGGTTATCCATTCTTTGCAGAAAAGTAAATGTGGCCTGTAGTTTGCTTTGAAACCTTCTAGAATTATTTTCTATGATTTTTAGAAAAACTCAATCGTCAGAAACTTCAGAGCAAATTACTGATAGCTTCTGCAAAAGCCGAGAAGGTTCTACAGTTTGAGGTTTTGTTCTAGAAATATTTTCAACGGATTTTACAAAACCCCCAAAAGTGATGAATTCTAGAAGGTTTCAAAGCAAACTACAGGCCACATTTACTTTTCTGCAAAGAATGGATAACCAATCTAGAACCTTCTCAACCTTTACAGAAGTAATGCTAGAGTTAATTTGTGTTCTAGAGCAGAATGCTCTATCCACTCTTCCAGAACAGTTCAAAGCAAATTTCCTGATTTTTCTCTCCGTATCGTGCAGCAACTTGCGAACAGTCTGAATGAGTTTGGAGAACCGTGGAAGCTAAACCCAGGCGATGGAGCGTTTTATGGGCCAAAGGTGAGTCCTTGACAATCCTGACATCACAAATCGCACAATGACAGGAATACTTTTTACTTTATTAAATGTCTTTATTTACCACAACAGATCGATATCAAGATCAAGGATGCCATCGGGCGTTATCACCAGTGTGCCACCATCCAGCTGGACTTCCAGCTGCCTATTCGCTTCAACTTAACGTACATAGGGTGAGGAACAGGACCGAACTCTCACATTATTCACCACGTAACCCTTCCGTACGTTTACAGTGTGTTATAATGGTGTTGCGTTGCCTTGTCACTGATGAACGCTACGATCAAATATCTTTATAGGAAGGACGGAGATGACAAAACCAGGCCTGTGATTATCCACCGCGCTATCCTGGGCTCGGTAGAGAGAATGATCGCCATTCTCACAGAAAACTACGCTGGAAAATGGTAATAGATTTATTTCTGTATCAAGAAATGTACTGAAGTTAATAAAGAGTGATGAAGCCATTTGATTTGTTTTTGTGCATGAAATATGTGAAACATGTTGTTTAACTTTTTGGCAGGCTTCATCCAGTACTGATTTTACTGCTAAAACTATTTTCTTTTTACTTTTGTTACTTTTATAACCTTTATTTTTTTTTTATTATTTTTGTAATTTTTTACATTTTTTCATACATTTTTTATATTACTTTCTCCTTATTTTCTTATGTCTATTTTGCTGTTTTTATTTCTTTCTTTCCTTTTTCTTTTCACACAGCAAAGCACTTATTATTGTTATTATTATTATTATTATTATTATTATTATTATTTTACTAATGCAATACATTTTAGCAGGCTTCAATTTTAAGTGTTTCCAGACGCAAGTTTATATATATATATATATATATATATATATATATATATATATATATATATATATATATATTAAAAAAATATGAGAGAGAGAGAGAAAACTTCAAAAAACTGTGATTTACATTCAAATAAGTGAGTCAAGCTAGTTTAGGTGGCCATTTTCAATTTTACAGACTCGAAAATGGTGGCATCAGCTGAAACAAAGCTACTAAGCCCTGCCCTTTTCCCCTAAAAGGCCACCTTTAGCAAGCATCATTTAAAATGTTTACAGACTTAAAAGTAGACGACCTTTCGATTTCATAAAACCTGTGAAATTTAGTTCCCTCTGAAATTTGGTCATTGTGATATACATTTATTTCTGTAATATCTTAAAAAAAAAAAAACCAGGCCATTCTGTGGCTGGGAAGTTATTTAATTTGAGAGGATTAAAGCAAATAATGTGCATGAAATCGCTCGCTTTGTGCAGTCAAGCAGACAGAGGACGTCCGTGTGTGTGCGCAGGTTTACCTTTGACCGTGCACTGACCGTTCCATCATTCTGTCGCTAAACGAACAGCTGATCACACCGAGGTGCTCGCTGAGCGCCGATATTTATTTATTAGTTTGGTCCTGCGTTTCCTTTCCTTCGTATATAACATAACGTCTTTTCTTCTCGCTTTCTTTCCATTACTGTAGTCGGTCTTTCACGTTTCATTCGCACGCTCACGTCCTCCATTTTTCTCTCCTGTTTCAAGTTTGTATCCCACAATGCCTTGCGCGAATGGGGAAAGACCACCACGCAATGCATGACGTAGTATCTTGTATTGCGTCATGGTAAAGCAGGAAAAAATAGCAGAGACTTTAAGGCCACATGGCCCTAAATTCATTAATTGTTCTATTAAAAAAAAAAAAAACTAATAAAATTGGAAGGCTGTGATTTTCGAATTCAGTAGTTTTCGGGCCATTGAACAAAAATAATTGGGTGTCGGGGAAAATTCTTTTTATGACCTAAGCCTGAAAAATCCGAAAGGCCGTCTAGCTTTCATTTATTGGGTTTTTGTTTGTTTGTTTGTTTTCCAGAGATAACTTGGGAAAATTATGATTTACATTGAGCTAAGCGAGTCAAGCTAGTTTAGGCGGCTGTTTTCAAGTTTACAGACTCGAAAATGGCCACATCAGCTGAAACAAACCTGCTAAGCCCTGTCCCTTTTCCGTAAAAGACAACCTCTGAAGCACAAAGAGATTCGGGGTTGATTTTGGAAAGAGGGACGCTCTAAATCATACAAACTGCTCTCTTTTATATATAAAGGCAAAGTGTGTGTGTGTGTGTGTGTGTGTGTGTGTGTGTGTGTGTGTGTGTGTGTGTGTGTGTGAGACTAAAAGGAACATGCTGCATGTCTAAACGTCAACTTCTCTCGTGGTCTTAATGTTTTCTCAGGCCGCTCTGGTTATCTCCTCGCCAGGTCATGGTAGTGCCTGTTAATCCATCACTTGAAGAATACGCCAGTAAGGTAGGCTACTCTGTCTTTGAGTCTTCATTGTTTTTTCTTTTTTTTTGTGTCCGTGACTGTTTGCTCCCTGATCGCTCCATGAGGCAGAACCTCTTAGGTGGCAGAGCTCTACATTCCTTGATCATATTTTGTCAATTCGACCTTCTTCAGTACGGACAGATCAAAACCACGGGCGATTGCTCTAAGACAACGAGGGAGGCTCAGCCTCCTCTAAAAATGACGAACATCGTGTAGGATGAATTGCGCTAGGCTTATGCTATAGCCGACCTTATAACATTGCTATTTCAGATCCAGAATCATAGAAATATATGTGCTCAACCCACTACAGTGCGAAATCATTCCCTTATAACTTTAATGTGTGCGTGAGTTTTTCCCCCTCGTGACAGCGCGATGCAGCGCAGCCTCAGTGGACTTCAATGGCATTTGGAAGCTCTGCGCTTTCAATCTCAAAATGCAAGACGATTATTGGACAAATACTGCGAAAATCCCCGCCTACGGACTCCGAGCCTCACATGGGAGGGACGTGGCAAAGCTTTCCGCGAGGAGACTGGTGATTGGTGAAAGCGGCCGGATATTTTCTTTGATTGACAGCTCGTTTCAACTATAGACAGGCAGCGGTGAATCTCAGTTCAGTCCCATGCGGATTCGCAAGTGCTGTGGTGTATTGTAAGAGATCAGCTTACATTTCGATTTCATTCATTACATACGGTTTCTACCAGGTTTTTTAGTTTGTATATATTTTCATTGTAAATAAAGTGTAAATATAGTGTTGTCAAGTTTGCTATCTTAGTTCCAGAAATTTCGTTTATTTGAGTGACTGAACTTGAACTTGAGGGGGCTAGTCAGCTAGCAAGAAAGCTGCGCATGGATGCCAAGCATTGCTGATTTAATTTTGGCGAAGCCATTTGCCAGTCTTCCTTTCGAGGAAAAAATTAAAATTAAACAGCAGGGTAGACCAACGCCTCAAATTGACTTGGTGAAAAAGGTAGGGAATAATACTCGTTCCTTTCAGCTCTCCTGGTACGAGAAAGTGAATTGGCTAACAGCAAGTGACCCACATCAACAACAGTAAATAGGCTACTTTAGTAATATGTCATGGATGGACCAAAAATATAGAATCTATTTAAAATGTTTATGCTGAGTATATTATATTGGAATATATATTTCTCTGGATATGAATTAAACACAGCTACAATTTGGAAAACATTTTTAAACAAAAACACAGCCGAGAACATTTCACACTACAGACCTGGATTAAAAGTGAAGGGTTATCAAAATTGTCAATAAAACATTTCTCAGTCAAAATAAGTCAAATATAGGGAAAGTGTCATTGAATGAAGTGTGTGGCACCCAGCTCTACTGCTGAGGTTCCTGACAGAGCTGCTTTCAATAATGATCAATTTTTAAACAACATGCCACAATTTTAAAATATAAAATGTTAAAATATACCCCTCCCCCCCAACACCACCATCATGTATATTGGACAGTAGGCTAATGGGCCAAAAGAACCTGTTATTTCACAGTTTGTGACGCTGCCAACAATCAGCCAGATCAGAGGCAAGAGTATGGGCAAAATTGATGTTTTTTCTTTTAAAATCTGGAAATATCGTAACCGACCAGCCTCCCCTGTTTGAAAGACTACCAGCCGCCACTGATCAAAACCTAACGCTTTTTGGGGGGGCTCGTCCGGGATCGATCTAGGAACAGTTTTATTGTGTCAATTTAAGAGTTTAGATTTAATCTTGGACTGAAGCTCAGAAAATCCTTTCAGGCGAGGTTTAATCTGTATTTAGGATAACTGTAATGTGTTGAAATGTAGTGTTCTCTGTCCATATGATTTGAATGGAAATTTAGTTTCCTATCAGAAGGTATAGACTTTTCTAGCCATCTCGGGAATAAATGCAGAGGTGTGCTGTAACAGGAAAATAATCAGTGCTGGGATGGTCACTGCTACCTCCCCGAAATCATTTATTCCTCTCATAGCAGAGCAATTTGCCAATGAGTACAGTTTTTATTATCCCCCGCTGGCCGAAAGGCCCGAAGGCGGATTATGTTGTGGCGATTTCTATCCATCCGTCCGTCCCGGGAAGGGTACTCACCTTTTGAAATCAACTCCTCTCACAATTTTTGGAGGAATTTCATCAAACTTGGCAGGATTCTTTGTTATGTTGCTAATACGCACATTGCAATTTTGTTAAATTGGGTCACATTTTACCAGAGTTACAGCCCTTGATTAACAACCTTGTACTTTCACAATTTCATGAAGGTGTGCTCGCCTTCTGACATCAACTCCTCTCACAAATTTTGGACGAATGTCTCGAAGCTTGGCAAAAGGCCTTGTTATATGACAGTTATACACACATTGAAATTTTGTTTAATTTGGGCAAATTTTACCAGAGTTATGGCCTTGATTATTAACAAACTTTGGCAATTTCATCAAGGTGTGCTTGCTTTCTGAAATCACCTCCTCTCACAATTTTTGGAGGAATTTCACGAAACTTGGCAGGATTCTTTGTTATATGTCGGTAATACGCATATTGTAATTTCGTTAAACTGGGTCACATTTTACCAGAGTTACAGCCCTTGATTAACAAAATTATACTTTAACAATTTCAGGAGAGTATTTTCCTTCTGAAATCAACTCCTCGCAATTTTTGGAGGAATTTCACGAAACTTGGCAAAAGGCTTTGTTGTACACTGGCAGTCAATGAAAAAGTCCAGGTCAATAATTCAACATATTATGCAATACGGAGTTGGGGAAATGTTTGTTTTGAGATGTTTCTATTGAATAGCGTGCACAGAAGTCATTAATGAGTTCTCCTCAATCCAAACATTTTTCAATAGTCTTCAGGGAGTGGTCTTTAGGAATCAGCTCAAAGTGCTGTTTTGGAGAAAAACAAAAATTTGTACACGGTTGAAAGGATGGGTTGGATAGCCTTTATTAAGGCCATGAAAAAGCCGACTTTTGTATTCCTTATGTCCAAGATGCCACGGTTAAATCCAGATGACAGATGGCGGGCCCTCGGCATGGTGCAAGCTGGCCTAAGTTTTTCAGAAGTTGGGCATCGATTGAATGTCCAAACCCTGCCATGGCCTGCGTATTCACCTGATCTCAATCCCATTGAGCATTTATGGGATCACCTTGGTGTTCAGATCCAGAACCGTGTTCCTCGTCCCATGAACAGAGGTCAACTGATCCAGGCTCTTCAAGAGGAGTGGCAGGCCATTCCACAAGACAGGATTCGCCGTTTGATACGCAGTATGCGTCGCAGACTGACGGCTTGTATTGCTGTTGGTGGGGACAATACTCGGTACTGAAGCTGCAACTTTCCAATTACAGGGTATCCATTTTGTTCGGACTGTACATTATCAAAGCTCACAACAATTGCGATTTTTTGTTTATTCATCTCGAGTTAAATGTCAGTATATTGATCTGTAAGCTTCTAGTACATGATTTCATAGCTTATGAATAAAATTATTTTCATAAATGTCACCTGGACATTTTCATTGACTGTCAGTGTATGTCAGTAGTACGCATATTGTTATTTTGTTCAATTCGGTCACATTTTACCAGAGTTGTGGCCCTTGATTAACAACCTTGTACTTCCGCAATTTCATGAAGGTGTGCTCACCTTCTGACATCAACTCCTCTTACAATTTTTGGACGAATTTCTCGAAGCTTGGCAAAAGGCCTTGTTATATGACTGTAATATGCATATTGCGATTTAATTTCGTTTGTGAAAATTGTACCAGAGTTTTGACCCTTGATTAAATAACTGGTACTTTTTGATAATTTCATGAGGGTGTACGTTCTTCTGAAATCAACTCCTCTCTCAATCTGTGGAGGAATTTCACCAAACTTGGCAAAAAGCTTTGTTATATGACAGTTATACGCAGATTGAAATTTTGTTTAATTTGGGCAAATTTTACCAGAGTTATGGCCTTGGTTATTAACAAACTTTGGCAATTTCATCAAGGTGTGCTTGCTTTCTGAAATCAACTCCTCTCACAATTTTTGGAGGAATTTCAAGAAACTTGGCAGGATTCTTTGTTATATGTCAGTAATACGCATATTGTAATTTCGTTAAATTGGGTCACATTTTACCAGAGTTACAGCCCTTGATTAACAAAATTATACTTTAACAATTTCAGGAGAGTATTTTCCTTCTGAAATCAACTCCTCGCAATTTTTGGAGGAATTTCACGAAACTTGGCAAAAGGCTTTGTTGTACACTGGCAGTCAATGAAAAAGTCCAGGTCAATAATTCAACATATTATGCAATATGGAGTTGGGGAAATGTTTGTTTTGAGATGTTTCTATTGAATAGCGTGCACAGAAGTCATTAATGAGTTCTCCTCAATCCAAACATTTTTCAATAGTCTTCAGGGAGTGGTCTTTAGGAATCAGCTCAAAGTGCTGTTTTGGAGAAAAACAAAAATTTGTACACGGTTGAAAGGATGGGTTGGATAGCCTTTATTAAGGCCATGAAAAAGCCGACTTTTGTATTCCTTATGTCCAAGATGCCACGGTTAAATCCAGATGACAGATGGCGGGCCCTCGGCATGGTGCAAGCTGGCCTAAGTTTTTCAGAAGTTGGGCATCGATTGAATGTCCAAACCCTGCCATGGCCTGCGTATTCACCTGATCTCAATCCCATTGAGCATTTATGGGATCACCTTGGTGTTCAGATCCAGAACCGTGTTCCTCGTCCCATGAACAGAGGTCAACTGATCCAGGCTCTTCAAGAGGAGTGGCAGGCCATTCCACAAGACAGGATTCGCCGTTTGATACGCAGTGTGCGTCGCAGACTGACGGCTTGTATTGCTGTTGGTGGGGACAATACTCGGTACTGAAGCTGCAACTTTCCAATTACAGGGTATCCATTTTGTTCGGACTGTACATTATCAAAGCTCACAACAATTGTGATTTTTTTGTTTATTCATCTCGAGTTAAATGTCAGTATATTGATCTGTAAGCTTCTAGTACATGATTTCATAGCTTATGAATAAAATTATTTTCATAAATGTCACCTGGACATTTTCATTGACTGTCAGTGTATGTCAGTAGTACGCATATTGTTATTTTGTTCAATTCGGTCACATTTTACCAGAGTTGTGGCCCTTGATTAACAACCTTGTACTTCCGCAATTTCATGAAGGTGTGCTCACCTTCTGACATCAACTCCTCTCACAATTTTTGGACGAATTTCTCGAAGCTTGGCAAAAGGCCTTGTTATATGACTGTAATATGCATATTGCGATTTAATTTCGTTTGTGAAAATTGTACCAGAGTTTTGACCCTTGATTAAATAACTGGTACTTTTTGATAATTTCATGAGGGTGTACGTTCTTCTGAAATCAACTCCTCTCTCAATCTGTGGAGGAATTTCACCAAACTTGGCAAAAAGCTTTGTTATATGACAGTTATACGCAGATTGAAATTTTGTTTAATTTGGGCAAATTTTACCAGAGTTATGCCCTTGATTATTAACAAACTTGTACTTTGGCAATTTCAACGAGGTGTGCTTGCTTTCTGAAATCAACTTCCCTCACAATTTTTATTATCCCCCGCTGGCCGAAAGACCCGAAGGGGGATTATGTCGTGGCGATGTCCGTCTGTCCAGCCAAGGAAGGGTACTCGCCTTCTGAAATCAACTCCTCTCACAATTTTTGGAGGAATTTCACGAAACTTGACAGGATTCTTTGTTATATGTCAGTAATACGCATATTGCAGTTCCATTCACTTCAGTCACATTTTACCAGAGTTATGGCCCAGTTGCCAGTTTTTATCCATTTATGGTTACATTTAATGTTTGGGAACAGTCAGTAAGGGTTAAGACAGTCGTTCCCTCACCATCCTCACAGTCTCTCTGTCTTGAAGTTAATAAGTACGGGGAAAAACACAACTGTTGGGCAAAATGTACTGACTTTTACAAAGCGTTGACAGTGGAGACTCCTTCCATAACCATTAAACAAACCTGTCCTGATGGAAAAGCTCACAATAGTTATCTGTTGTTCTTTGTTAAATGATGTCATGTTTTAGTTTTCAATTATGTATATAAATGCATTTCTAAATGATTTAACGCAGGGGTTTTCAAAGTGTGGGAGAGTCAGCCCCCCCCCCCCCCCCCCCCCCCCAGAGAGCAAATAAACAACAGCGCCCCACCTTTACAATTTTTGCTGTTGCTATACTTAATGTTCCATTCGTATTTTTAAAAAATGGTTGTTGTACACATTATTTTTTTCTTTTACACATTTTAAACATCTGTGCTTTTTGAAAACCTCTTTTTGTACACATTTTAAACATCTGTGCTTTTTTTTTTTAAACATCTTGTTTTACACATTTTAAACATCTCATAGCATCGTTAGCTAGCACCTCTTGGCAGACAACACACTGTGGCAGTGGAGCATCTTCAGATCCAGTCCATGAAAAGCCAAACTTTAAATAATCGTGGTCATACTTCCTTCTTTTTTTGCTTGGCCCAGACTCTGTCTCCTCACTCACTGTAGCTTTAGGTACTAAAAATCGATCCATTTTGTCTCTGGCAAAGGCTAGCTGAAGTTCGCTAAATGTCCGCAATAGTAACTTATTCTGGTTTATTTTTCCTCACGTTGCGCCCCCCCCCCCCCCCCCGAAGAACTCTGGCGCCCCCTAGGGGAGGCGCGCCCCACACTTTGAAAAGCCCTGATTTAACGTATTTGAACAAAGACAAACAATTCAGACCAATCAGATTTAAGAATTCAACATTGCTGAAGCTCTGCTGATTCTAGCTCAGTGCTTCTAGCTGTAAGATGCTGGATGAAGGTGGGTGGGTGCAAATTGTTTTGTGAGTGTAGCATGAGTCACCGCAGAGGACTTTGTTCCACCGTAGGTGTGTAAGCAGTTCGTGGAGGCGGGTTTCATGGCGGATGCAGACCTCGACTCTGGCTGCCTTCTGAACAAGAAAATCCGCAATGCTCAACTGGCTCAGTACAACTTCATTTTGGGTAAGAAAAGATCCGAACTGGTTCTAACACAACGCCTAACTCCAACAGGAGACGCTTGTTGATGAAGAATGGGAACAATGTTGATCTTTATCATCACATGTACACTGAGAACCACCAGCGTCATAAACTACTTAATTCTTAACTTTTGGAGGCCTGACTCTTAAAATAAAATCCATAGAGTGCCATGGAGTCGGACACCACAGTATCAACTCTCATCGACTGCCTCGGATGAGAAACCATGAAAGCATATAGTGTTTTTATTAACAGTCAAGTGGCTGTTTACGAACAATTTACAGGTTAAAATAGTAGCAAGGTTTGCAAGGGCATAAGCCGTTACCATTTTACAATCAAGTTTGATAAACTTTTCATCCTTCAGTGGGGAAATTTACATGTTCCAGGAGCTCACAGATAGAAAGGGTCAGGAATAGACAGTAACATGAAGAAAATAGAGTGCAATAAAAGTATAAAGAAAAAAAGAAAAAAAAACACAGGTATTGGTGATGTGGCATGATCTTTACATTAATGGCATTTAGCAGACGCTCTTATCCAGAGCATCAATGCACCTAGAGCAGCCTGGGGAGCAGTTGGGGGTTAGGTGCCTTGCTCAAGGGCGCTCTGGCCATTCTTGCTTGTCCAGGGAATCGACCCGGCAACCTTTTGATCCCAAAGGTGCTTCTCTAACCTTTAGGCCGTGACTTCCCCCGATCTGATTTTATTTTATTTTGATCTCGTCATCGAAAATAAAACTGTTAAAGATTCTGTCCGTCTCTTTGTTGCCATCCTCATAGTTGAGGGTCGGCAATCCAGAAAGCCGTCAACCAGCTTCCATGAATTTTCTTGGGTGATTATAGCACACCAGAGGGACCAAAACCACATGTTTTATGCATGGGTTTCCTCCAAGTGCTCCGGTTTCCCCCAAAGTCCAAAAACATGCAGTTAGATTAACTGGCTACTCTAAATTGCCTATAGGTGTGAATGGTTGTTTCTCCAAGCCCAGAAATGGGAGGGCTGTGGCAGGAAGGGCATCTGTCCTAAAGCTATGCGCTGATTAATAGGGTCCACATGGCAGCGACCCCACACACATAAGTGGGACAAGCTGGAAGAACTGACTGACTGACCCACCCAAACCCTCATCTACTGGCGGAGTACATACTCGCACCTTTTCAGTGTATCGGACCCATACGCAATGCTTCCTTCCCGCTACTCCCACAATATGGCCAACACGCCTGTAAAAGTTGCCGCTACACTAATAAAGACTAATCAATCTTGAAAATGTGGTCTTTTGTTTAATTTTCTCTTATCTCCATGCGATGGCGACAGCACACCACCATGAGAATGTTCTACATTCGAACATACTCCACTCCCCGTCCATGTAAGCGCCCAGCGTGTAGCTGCCCGAGTAGTTCCATGTAGAGATCGTCACTGATCTTGCTAGTCCGGTTTACCTCCTTCTTTATACTGTGTTCGCGATAAAGTGCCTTCCGTGTTAAGAAACGCTTATGCGTGCAATGCACGTAATATATGCCGGTCCCTGAGTTAGATCTGGGTAGTCATGTATCGATGACTTGCAACCACATGATCAAAATGTGCTACGCCATGAGTGTCTGCCATGATGATTGGGATATACAAAGCAACAGATACAGGTCATTTTGTCCAGTAGTTAAGACGTTTTGTCCAAAGCCTTTTTCATATGCACTATGAATTATTTTATATTTCAGGTGTTTGTTTGTTTGAAAAAAAGCACGCTCCAGACTCCGTGCGCGCCAAGCGGACTTTTGCACGCGTGCTGTTAATGAGGCTCACCTGCACATGATCAAGAGGCATCAGCGTGCCCATTCTAGAAAGACTGAGAAAACTCACATTCAGTGTGAAGTATTACGCCACGTCAGCGCGTATTACCGAGCCTTATTCTCCCGTGTAGATTTTATTGGACAAAATGGCATTGGATGAAGTGTCCTGATCCCAAAGCAACTTGGACGTCAGCCGCTGAAAGCGTGTCTGTAAACAATACTGAATTTTCTCACTATTACGACGATTTGAACGCTCGAGCGAAGAGTCGATACAAAGAGAAGATAGATATATCTGGGTTTGACCTATATTATTTTAAAAAGTCAGACTTTTCTGAAGATAAGACACTTTTACCAACCATCGAGTACCCAGATATCACACGCTATCTGGTTCGGCTGCCGAAGAATCAAGTCCGACATTGGACAAAACACAGCCCATGTTCTGAGCAGGTGCCCAGTCTGGATTGTTTCTATTGTATAATTTTGCTGGCGCACCTAAAAGTGAAACGATGATACACGTGTTATAATTTTAACAACAACCGAGTGAACCACGACAAGAGAGAGCGCTCATTTTATAGCAAAATTCTAGCAACACGAAATAAAATTCATCTCATCTCATTATCTCTAGCCGCTTTATCCTGTTCTACAGGGTCGCAGGCAAGCTGGAGCCTATCCCAGCTGACTACGGGCGAAAGGCGGGGTACACCCTGGACAAGTCGCCAGACAACCATTCACACTCACATTCACACCTACGGTCAGTTTAGAGTCACCAGTTAACCTAACCTGCATGTATTTGGACTGTGGGGGAAACCGGAGCACCCGGAGGAAACCCACGTGGACACGGGGAGAACATGCAAACTCCACACAGAAAGGCCCTCGCCGGCCACAGGGCTCGAACCTGGACCTTCTTGCTGTGAGGCGACAGCGCTAACCACTACACCACCGTGCCGCCACGAAATAAAATGCTTCCATGATATTATCAAGAAAGCTTTTGAATCTCACCTGAGATAAAACGATCACTGCAAACACGAGCTGTTTTGGTTTTAGCCTCTGTTAGATCAGCCCTGCCGATGTTGTTCAGCCGCGCTCGTCTCCTCTCCGTACTAAGCCTCAGAGTTTCCTCGCCCTCTTTCCGAATCACGGACGGAATTCTAAAAAATCAGAACGTGTCGCAGTCACAAGTACTGTTGTGACCACAACCATATACAGCACAAAGATACGGCATCGCTTAAGAAAAAGAACACTTACACTACCGTTCAAAAGTTCGGGGTCACCCAGACAATTTTGTGTTTTCCATGAAAAGTCACACTTTTATTTACCACCATAAGTTGTAAAATGAATAGAAAATATAGTCAAGACATTTTTCTGGCCATTTTGAGCATTTAATCGACCCCACAAATATGATGCTCCAGAAACTCAATCTGCTCAAAGGAAGGTCAGTTTTATAGCTTCTCTAAAGAGCTCAACTGTTTTCAGCTGTGCTAACATGATTGTACAAGGGTTTTCTAATCATCCATTAGCCTTCTGAGGCAATGAGCAAACACATTGTACCATTAGAACACTGGAGTGAGAGTTGCTGGAAATGGGCCTCTATACACCTATGGAGATATTGCACCAAAAACCAGACATTTGCAGCTAGAATAGTCATTTACCACATTAGCAATGTATAGAGTGGATTTCTGATTAGTTTAAAGTGATCTTCGTTGAAAAGAACAGTGCTTTTCTTTCAAAAATAAGGACATTTCAAAGTGACCCCAAACTTTTGAACGGTAGTGTAAATCAGCGGAAAAACAAAGAGAGTTGATAAAAAAAAAAAATGTGTGACTGTTTTGTATGGAATGTCGCTTGACCCCGCATTTGTATCTCCACCAACATGGCCGACATCCGGGTTTCTATTTTGCTTTGACGTCACTTGCAAGTCAAGGATTGTAACTGAATGGCTGAAGCTGAAAATAAAGCTGACACTTGGTGAACATCACCTGGTTGTTTTATTCTTCTTCTATAAATATGTCACTAATATAGTTGAATATTTAATTTTAATAAGTCTTCAACCAGGGCGGCACGGTGGTGTAGTGGTTAGCGCTGTTGCCTCACAGCAAGAAGGTCCTGGGTTCGAGCCCCGTGGCCGGCGAGGGCCTTTCTGTGTGGAGTTTGCATGTTCTCCCCGTGTCCGCGTGGGTTTCCTCCGGGTGCTCCGGTTTCCCCCACAGTCCAAAGACATGCAGGTTAGGTTAACTGGTGACTCTAAATTGACCGTAGGTGTGAATGTGAGTGTGAATGGTTGTCTGTGTCTATGTGTCAGCCCTGTGATGACCTGGCGACTTGTCCAGGGTGTACCCCGCCTTTCGCCCGTAGTCAGCTGGGATAGGCTCCAGCTTGCCTGCGACCCTGTAGAAGGATAAAGCGGCTAGAGATAATGAGATGAGATGAGATGAGATGAAGTCTTCAATCAAAAACAATCACAGCAACTTTTTGAAAAAAAACAAAACCTCATTAATATTACCAAAAAAGAGTGACTTTCAGGGAGGCCTGCAAGTACCAGGAAATGCATTAGAATGCATCTCCGAGTATGTAGAAACCCCGGCCGGTAGGATTGGTGCCACTCCGCTGATGTTTTGGTCGAGTTAGAACCCTGACTTTGGGCAATTTAGAGTAGCCAGTTGACCTAATCTGCATGTCTTTGGACTGTAGGAGGAAACTGGAACACCCAGAGGAAACCCACGCGGGCACGAGGAGAACATGCCAACTCCACACAGAAAGATTAAATGAGATGTGCACAAAAAAAATCCTGAATGTAAACTACTCACTAAGCTGAGGCAAAAACAATTAAACGTAGACAATTAACCAGAGGTGGACAGTAACGAAGTACATTTACTTGAGTACTGTACCTAAGTACACTTTTTGAGTATCTGTACTTTACTTGAGTATTTTTTTGGAAACTTATGACTTTAACTTCACTACATTTGAAAGGCAAATATCGTACTTTTTACTCCACTACATTTCTGTCAAGCTCCTCGTTACTCGTTACTATAAAGCGGCTTTGAAAGTGGATGTTTTTTTTTCTTTTCTAAAACGTGATTGTTTTTTTGCAGGTGACACTGAGACAGCCGATCAGTAATCACTAGGGTCACGTCACGTCCATAGACTGTATAAAATCAAGTTCAGTGATTTCTCAGTAGCGTTATTTAACACGATCAGCTGATGGCAGAATGGAAGGTGGAGGTGGAGAACGCACACACTCACGGCTTTACCTAGAACCCATGTTTCAGTTTTCAGAAAGGATTAAAGATTCGTTTCATTTTAAATGTTTGCTTTGTTTACTGAAAACGAACCACATCACGGCGTTCAGAAACTCACCATCCGACCTGCAGAAGCATATTGAGGTATATAACGTTTTATTCCAAGAGAAAGCTTGCAACGAAGTTGTCTGTGCTTTTAGAGCTAGCAATAACATTGCAATAGCCATGCAGTCTGGTTAGTCAAATGACTTTCTATGGATTTGCCCGCCAAGTTGCCGTCGCCTTGTCCACGGCTAATGTTTACACATAGCTAGTTAACTTGGATACTGTTAGTTAGCATGTAAAAACGGAGTTACGCTAAGATGAATAACGTGAACTTATCTGAAGTCCTTTCAGAAATACGTTTTAGCATAATCTTGCCAAATAAACAATGTAGAAATCTTTCTTTTCTAGTAGCGTTAGCTACCCGATATGATTCAGAGCTTGAAAAAGAGTTTGCTAGCATGTCAGGTGGAGTTTCACTGACTAGCTAGCTTAACGTTAAACCACCATTCTGGCACAGCATGCGTTCATTTTGTGAATTCACATTTCTGTCTTTGTTAACGGCGTTAGGTTTTGTAAGCGTTGTGGCAATAATACAACGATGCGTTGACAGAAAATATATTTTTAGCACTTAAGTATATTTAAAAGCAAGTACTTTAAGTAAAAATTTGACTGGACAACTTTCACTTGTATCGGAGTAACATTTAACCAGTGGGATCTGTACTTTGACTTAAGTATGAATGAATGAATGAACCCTTTATTGTCACTGTTACCAGTGAAATTGACCATCAACCTGTCCTTACAGAGGGGGAACAGGACAGGAAGACAGGGATAAAAGAAACACAGTAGTAAGATGAGGAAAAAAAGAACCCCCCCCCCCCCCCCACACACACACACACACTATGCTCCTATCAGGAGTACAGTGTGGGAGCATTTAAAAACCTCCGCACAAGCACACAATAACACAAGTACACTTTAAAACATGGGACTTGAAGGGGGGAAAGGGGGGAAGGAGGGGGCAATCAGGGGTGGGGGGAGAGGGGTAAGGGGGTAGGAGGAGAGGGGAGGAGGTAACCCAGCGCAAGCAAGCAGCCGTCCACTCCTGCAGCCATGCAAACGGCGCTGGTCACACACCCGCTTGTCACACTGGGGGTGAAAAACGGCGACCGCGGAAAATTGGGGAAGGAATGCGAAGAATGCAAGAGTGTCTCCCAGCAGTGACCTTCTGGGGCAAATGTTTCCCCAGCAACGGCCTTGATCGAGGCCGGTGCTGTTCAGGGAGCCGAATGTCGATAAGATAGAGATTGTTTGGTCTTTCGAACAGATGCGGTCTTTACACGTCCACACCACTCGTCCATATCTGTCCATTTTGTCCATATCTGTCCATTTCTGTTCAATTCAATTCCATTTGGTCTCCGAAATACTTATTCCTTGCAAAGCCGAAAGCGTCTCCAAGATGACAACCATGTTGTGGTTCAAGTTCTATAGCCACAGTCTGAGTGCCGACAGCTTTGCCCACCGGAGAGGAGAGCAGAGAAATGCGGCCGCCTTCCGTGAGAGCACGGAGAAGAAAAGTAATGAAATTGGGTACTTTGTCCACCTCTGTAACTGATCAATCCCATTCTCTGCCGTATGATTCGGGGTGTTTAGTCACCGTTTACTAAACAATAGTATAAGGTAGTCACGCTAGAGGCGGAATGAGCCGGAATGCCGTCAGAATGAAAATTCTTCGTATATTCCGGGATATTCGAAGTGCATTCTAAAAATTCTGACTGCATTCTGAGTGCAGAATGACATGTGCGCACATTCTCTGACTGAATGAATCTTCAGTCTGTTTGCAAAAGAAACACGGAATGCTGTTATGCCAACTGTTGCTCTTGCAGAGCAGCTGCAGAAATGAACATGGAAATCATTATGCATTATTTATTTGTTTTTGTTTTTTATTCCTCCCTCTTTTGATGTTGTTGTCCTTGGCAGTGGTCGGTGAGAAGGAGAAGATGACTAACAGCGTCAATGTGCGCACGAGGGACAACAAGGTCCACGGCGAGCTGACGGTGCCCGAGGTTCTGGCTCGGCTCTCTCTGCTCAAACAATCACGCTGCAGGAACGCTGAGGAGGTGTTCTGAACAAATATATGGGCCTGAATCCAATTCAGATTGAGAGAAAAAAAAAAAGCCTCTTACCCCCCTCCCCAGTAACAGCTGTTGGGTAGAAGAGAGGGATTTGATTAGGGGTGTTACGGGTGTCATGGTTTCATGGTTAGTCACTGTGTATGATTGGACTCTTGCCTCATTGTTGGCTGCATTTCCATTTATTACGGCCTACGGTGGTGATTTTTTTTTTTTCCACCCCAATCAAGTACATTTCTTTAATCTAGTAGTTTTCGTTGTTGGTGTCCACCTTTTGTGCAACAACACTAAAATTTCACCAACCTCTGTTTCTTAGTGTAGAGAACACTGCTGTAATGAAAACACACTCCAGCTGTGTTTAAACTGCAGTTGTTCTAAACATATTTCAGTGCTACTTCTGCTCTCGACTCTCCTTTTTCCCCCAGTTCATAACCACGACGACACGATAAATACCGACAGTGACCAAGAAGTCATTTCTCAACAATGTTTTTCTAAGAATGAAGAACAATTACTCGATTTGATTTGATTAATATTCCAAAAGCATGATATTGTTCGATGAGGTGATTATACTGTGGACATTTCAAACTGTAACACCCCTAAGGCTGATTATTAAACACTACTAAACACTATTTCCTAAGGGGAAGGAATATGAGGACACGAAAAAAGGCTTTATCTTTAGATTGGGATCAGGTCATCAGGCATAAAGGACAAAACTAGGACAACTGTAATAGGAAATACAGCAGCAGCAGTTCTAGAAAGTGGGATGGGATGATGGACCGAGTTCAACAAAGAGGAAAACAGATGGAACTGTGAACGTAAATGAAATTTCTGTTCGTGCGATCGAAGTGTGTTTTTTTTTTTTTTTTTTTTCAGTGCGTCGTCTGAAATCCAAACAGTTCTGTAGACACGTGGGAAGCAGTTGGTAGAGGTGACATTTGGCTTGAACACTTGTCAAAATGATTTTCTGTATTCACAAGGTGTCATTGCAGAGAGGGTTTTTTGTTTTGTTTTTAAATGGGGTCAGTTGGACTGAATGTAAGAACGCAGACGGTAAATTTCACCCAGAATGTTATGTTTTTGTATTGTCTGATATGTGATGATGGGAAAAGGTGAAGTAAATCTGTGATGACTGCTGGAATAATGAAGAATAAACCATTTTCAGAGACGGTTCTCCTGATTTAATCTTGACTCAGTATTCAGCGATATTTTGTGTTGGAGAGAAAGTGAGAATTCGGATGTGTGTTAATTCATCGAGGCATGCCTTCTTAATCATGTAGTGTTTCCAGATTAAAAGACACCATGAGAGCTATTTAGGCGTTAAAAATGACCAAAAAGGTAACCGTTTTTCAAAGCCTTTATTTAATAAACTTAATCAAACTATTCGAATATGAGCCACATTCAGGCAAATATTTAATTCCACAAAACCCAAACCCAAAGTGGCTTGCACAAGTATTCACCCCATGAACATTTCCACATTTTCTACCATTACAGCAGACTTGAATTAATTTTATTTTTTTATTTTTAACCATTTGGAGGTACAAAATATTTTTGTGACTCATTGTTAACCAAAAAAAAAGAAGAAGAAGACGAAAAGCACCCGATTCTAGCTTGTGGGAGTATTCATCCCCTTTGGTGTTTGTCCTGTTCTGTTGCATTACAAGCTGAAATTAAAATGGATTGTTGGGGTTAGCACCATTTTGACTTACACAACATGTACAGAACAGCTTGATTTATACAGATTTAATGTGACACTTTGATTGCACACAGGTGGATCTTAATCAACTAATTCTGTGACTTATGAAGTGAATTGGTTGGACCAGCTCTTATTAAGGGGGTGAATACTTATGCACACTCCAGATTTCTGTTTTTTTTTCCATCTTAATTATTGTGTGTGGCACAATAAAACAACAATTTGCACCTTCAAAGTTGTATGCATGTTGTGTAAGTCAAATGGTGCTAACAATCCATTTTAATTCCAGCTTGTAATGCGACAAAACAGGACAAACACCAAGGGGGGTGAATACTTTTGCAAAACACTGTAACCATGATTCCATATAGCTTTTCCTTACTTCCACATATCCCAGCCGTGTGGTGTGTCCATACTACAGTTATCCTGAGAACAGCTTCTCCAATCTGAGCTGTGGATCTCTCCAGGTCCTTCAGGGCTCTCTTGGATGTTGAAGGTACGATCCAGGCAGCTACAGTGGTGCTTGAAAGTTTGTGAACCCTTTAGAATTTTCTATATTTCTGCATAAATATGACCAAAAACATGATCAGATTTTCACATAGGTCCTAAAAGTAGATAAAGAGAACCCAGTTAAACAAATGAGACAAAAAATATTATACTTGGTCATTTATTTACTGAGGAAAATGATCCAATATTACATATCTGTGAGTGGCAAAACTATGTGAACCTCTCGGATTAGCAGTTAATTTGAAGGTGAAATTAGAGTCAGGTGTTTTCAATCAATGGGATGACAATCAGGTGTGAGTGGGCACCCTGTTTTATTTAAAGAACAGGGATCTATCAAAGTCTGATCTTCACAACACATGTTTGTGGAAGTGTATCATGGCACGAACAAAGATTATTTCTGAGGACCTCAGAAAAAGCGTTGTCGATGCTCATCAGGCTGGAAAAGGTTACAAAACCATCTCTAAAGAGTTTGGACTCCACCAATCCACAGTCAGACAGATTGTGTACAAATGGAGGAAATTCAAGACCATTGTTACCCTCCCCAGGAGTGGTCGACCAACAAAGATCACTCCAAGAGCAAGGCGTGTAATAGTCGGCGAGGTCACAAAGGACCCCAGGGTAACTTCTAAGCAACTGAAGGCCTCTCTCACATTGGCTAATGTTCATGAGTCCACCATCAGGAGAACACCGAACAACGATGGTGTGCATGGCAGGGTTGCAAGGAGAAAGCCACTGCTCTCCAAAAAGAACATGGCTGCTTGTCTGCAGTTTGCTTAAGATCACATGGACAAGCCAGAAGGCTATTGGAAAAATGTTTTGTGGGCAGATGAGACCAAAATGAAACTTTTTGGTTTAAATGAGAAGCGTTATGTTTGGAGAAAGGAAAACACTGCATTCCAGCATAAGAGCCTTATCCCATCTGTGAAACATGGTGGTGGTAGTATCATGGTTTGGGCCTGTTTTGCTGCATCTGGGCCAGGACAGCTTGCCATCATTGATGGAACAATGAATTCTGAATTATACCAGCGAATTCTAAAGGAAAATGTCAGGACATCTGTCCATGAACTGAATCTCAAGAGAAGGTGGGTCATGCAGCAAGACAACGACCCTAAGCACACAAGTCGTTCTACCAAAGAATGGTTAAAGAAGAATAAAGTTAATGTTTTGGAATGGCCAAGTCAAAGTCCTGACCTTAATCCAATCGAAATGTTGTGGAAGGACCTGAAGCAAGCAGTTCATGTGAGGAAACCCACCAACATCCCAGAGTTGAAGCTGTTCTGTACGGAGGAATGGGCTAAAATTCCTCCAAGCCGGTGTGCAGGACTGATCAACAGTTACCGGAAACGTTTAGTTGCAGTTATTGCTGCACAAGCGGGTCACACCAGATACCGAAAGCAAAGGTTCACATACTTTCGCCACTCACAGATGTGTAATATTGGATCATTTTCCTCAATAAATAAATGACCGAGTATAATATTTTTGTCTCATTTGTTTAACTGGGTTCTCTTTATCTACTTTTAGGACTTGTGTGAAAATCAGATGATGTTTTAGGTCA